>NW_007579223.1:11801-177225 GCF_000690725.1 Stegastes partitus
CAAACTAAACAGCTCAAGTATCTTGTGTTTTGCTAATTGTGTGAAAATGATATTATTGTACATTGGGTGTTTTAATGACAATCCACCGAAGCTTAATAGGACATTTCAGCTCTTTTCCTGGTTAGATGGTTTGCTGTCTGATAGTGCCTGGTCTGTTTGAAATAAAGTTCTTTTCCACTTGGTCATGTGTCATTGTAGAGTTAATCTTATCCAACATCAGAGAGAGTTATGACACACTGATAAATATATTTTGTAATATACTACTGGCTTGTCGTGTCTCTGTTGACCTGCGCCTGAGTCTCTGAGCTGATCCACGACAGCTTCTCATCTGCTCCAACCCTCAAGACCCATGATACGTCAACTCTTTGTTTCATTCTCATGGGATGCTTTTTGGGGATCTGCCGGCCCGGGAGCCATTGCTGATCCCTGACTAAGCATTTCCCCACACTACATCAACTCATCTAGGTCATCACAAACAACGCTCATTTGCATCCAACAAATAATCAAGCTTCAGTTTGATGGTGTGGTCCTAGCTAGTGATTTTGAACACTCATGTCACGGCTTGGTTTTAGACAGAAAACACAACAGACGTCTAGGTTGTGGCAACTCAGTTGTCATGACAAAATTTTTAACAGCCTACATGGATAGTTGATATTCAAAGGTTGGTGCAGACCAACTTGGCCTGAATTTTCATTTCAACTATTCACCTATGAAGGTTAGAAAATCAGATCACTGGTGTTGATCTGCAAAATCTTGATCGTTGTGAGATCAGCATTACGTAAGTGTGTTCACATTAAAGCAAGCTGCATTCTCAATTTATTTCGTTTGTTAATTCTCCATTATGCTCTTTTTTTTCTCTCAGTCAGCAATGCTGTCACTACGCACCTGGAGGGAATAAAAAGTCCAAGCAAGGTGAATCTAAAACCGTTTTTTGACAGGGGACATGGAACATATTTGTCTTTCAGGCAAGACTAGACGATACACCAAGATATAATATAATATAATATAATATAATATAATATAATATAATATAATATAATATAATATAATATAATATAATATAATATACAATATCTTATCATATCACATCGTATAATGCGGGTTCTCTATTTTTGTAGACATTCGTGGATCTTGTGTGATGCTGCACATTTGGAATAAATTAACAGGAAGTGGTCCTCAGCAGCTCACCTGTCTGATGTAAAGAGAAGTAGGCCTACACTGTGTGATTTGCCATCAGATCCTGGCCCAGACTGATCTATTTTCTATGCTCTTTCTGGGATGATTTAAGATCATAAGAATTGAATAAATTTATGGCACTGTTGCTCCACTTGCACAAATGCACACAGCTGTCTGAGTAAACAATCAAAACATAAGAAGCAGCACAGTGTGCAAGATGAGGGCATTTAGTGACTGATCTGTTCTGCATGCTAGAAGAAAAAAGAAACACAATATGAAACCAGAAACTGGAAGGTAAGAAAAGTCGAAATATTTGTGTTGTCAATGATTATCCCCACAGTGGCCGGGGCAGGAACAAGTCCTTCCTCTGTGAAATTGTGGCAAACAAGCTGAATGGAATTGATGTGGACAAGTTGACAACTTTGTCAGGTGGATTTTGCTGCCATGGGTTTGGCAGTTGTGTGTATTTTAATATAATCATATTGTCATTACTAGAAATTGCTGATAGAAAAACACAATCGTATTGTCACTTCAGTTGTCAGTTGTTGACCTGACCATCCCAAGCCTAATGTAATACAAGCATATGAAGACCTGACTGCATACCTTGGTTTCACCCACAAACTTGTACAGGTCTCGAGAGATGATCCTCTCCAGAATCTTGCCAGCTTCCTTCAGCTCTGGAGAAGGCGACCAGGGGTGGAGTATTCTCTCAAACACCTGATCTACAGGGCAGGTAGAAAAATAAAGTAGAAGAACCGGAAAAAGGGTCACAAATCCATCAGCAGTGTTTCACAAATAAATAAACTGATAAGCCTTACTATCAAAATCAAACAATATATGAAATGACTTGTACTTGATGAGTTTATTATTAGATGTGACAAAGATCATTTATGTTCACAATTGTAAGAATTCCAGCAGTTCTGATCAAAGTATGCATACTTATCACTCATTAACACTTCCTCATTTAATGATACCGATGACAGTCTGACAGAACAAGTCACATATATTTATGGATAATTTAGCATGTTTTAAGAGTGCATCTATGATAGGACCAGGCAGGGGTGGCACAAGCCATCTCACCGATTTCAATGAAACTTGGCCAGTTTGAAGGGGTCCACTCAAACTATTTTAGGCTAAGTTTAAGGAAATTTGCTCAAGGGGCTGTTAAACAGTACTAACTACATTTTCCTCCGTAGTACACGTTTTTATAGTTCTTCTTTTCATGATGTCATTGTTTTGTCATGTTGAGACATTCAGCATTTTAACGCTCAGTGCTGTTGTAGGATTATTCTGGCTTCCTGCACCACATCTACTCTGTCTGCTGTGTAGCCTGTATGAAGTTATATCATCACACAGATTAAACCCAGGACACAACATTCTAAATGTCTTTGTCCAGTTCTAGGACTAGGCCTAATTGATGTTTATTTATATTTGCAAAATAATATGAAAAGATTCAATTTGACCAACTGTTCTATCTTTAATTGAAGATGCACATAACAATTCAATAGAGCCATCCCCATATTGAGGAAGTGCACCACATGCTGGGACAACTACCACTGCCCATCCTGTTGCTCAGCTTTGTTCCACCCGATGAAGTTGATATTTATACATGTTTGTGTTGCTGCAGTTCTAAAGGCTAAATAGATAGCATGCCTTTCATGGTGCTACTTGTGTATGTAGCTGTCTTACATGGCTGCTCTGCTGGAAAATGGTATATTTAAATTATATTGTTTCAAAATTAACCCTTTTCTTTTGGTAGGCCATCACATATGTCCTGTCTGTCCAGGAAGATGTGTCCTTCCAGGAGGCTGAGCAGGTCTACTGCTGTGGTCGGTTGGCCATCAACGGTCAGGGTAACAGATGTACTATTTACATTCACACAATGCCCTACAACCTTTTTATAATTATTTACTAATAGTAGTGTTATTACCCATATTAAGGAGCACCAGTGCTGATGAATGCACCTTTCTAAGTGTTCCTAATGTTTCTGTAAAGCCAGCAGTGATAATGTTGTCTGTCTACTAATTCATTGAAGTGGAGGAATCTTGCAGAGGGCTGGACAAAGAGTTGAAGACAGAGGGGAGATGATTCAGTCAGTAGGTGGTGCTCCCTTCAGAACTGGGCTTATCGGCATGAAATGTTCAAAATAAAATATGTTTTGCCAAAGTATGAAGATATATCAGTGTTATATTGACGTGTGTGTTAATGTCTGTCTCTGTGTCTCAGGAGATAGTGACATCACAGACTCTGTGGTAGTAGTCAAAAGACCAGTTTACTTCTGTTTTGTTTTTGTGTGTGTTTGTGTTGTTGCTTTTATTTTTTATTAAATGTTTTTGTGTAGAATAAATAAACATATAATTCTGCCTTCAGAGTTGTCCGTGTGTTTCATGTCTTTTCAACCTGTCAAACTGTCCTGTTTGACATCTACAGACCACAGAGGCCACAGGAGCAGAGTTCATCATTATTTTACCTGTTCATAAGTAAGTTAATTACACCATTTGCCCAAATGCAAGTCTCAGCAACCAAGTTATGATCATTGTAATAAGAAGTATTTTGGCTGAAATAAACTTTTCAAACCTCAACTTGTTGGTTAAAAAGCACTATTTGGATGGAAACAAAACTTTAAAATTATAGGTACTTGGACATGAAGTAGTACTTTGTGTGGAATCTTTTAAATTATGAATATATTTTGAGAGAAATCCTCCTTTAGAACTAAAAAAAACCCTGAGAGTGCAGCCTCCAGGTCTGCAGACACATACTACTGCTTGTCCCTCTGGCTTGTTGCACTGAAAAGTAGAGGTAATACAAAAAGTGTTCCACTAGATGGAGCCAAAGACAGAGGTCATGTCAGAAACACATGATATAAAATGCAAGTAAAGAGAGATTCAGTTTGTTCACAAGATGGTCACACATTTTCAGAAACTATTTAATATGCAATAATAATAATAACACATCACTTTTTTCTGACCCAGGACTTTTCAGCAGAAATTAAGTTCCTGGAGAACTGGGAGACTGAAAATTTTATATAAGTGATTGTATTTTTACAAAATGATTAACAGCCACAGCCAGACATGTCAAATTTAAGCATCCATTCATGCTCTACATAATCAACATATCCATATACATCTGCAATATCAGGAAGTGACAGTTTAGTAATCCCTGAAATCCATTGTTTAAACAGTGCCTAATAATCTTTACACACTTCAATGTCAGCTTGCTTTGCATCTATTGCACCTATAAATACTTTAGTATACCAAACAGCCACAAGATGACACCATTGTTTAATTCTTTGAGCTCAGGTTTCTTTCCTGCAGCTGATCCAATGAAACACATTCTGCCTCATCATGTGTTAAAATGAGTATTACAATGTATTTTCTCATCATTTTTATGCTGAATCTTAATGGTAATTTCAACATAAGTATAAGGAAGACACATGTGTTTTTAATTTGATGAAGTTGTTCCACATTATTAGGCTGTGCATCTAAAAGTATCTGAGGAAATAAAACTATTAGCAGATGATTGATTTCACTTTAACGTCACAACCCTTTCTTGAAATGGTCATTACTTTTGAAATTGTTTTTTTTTTGTTAAAGCAACAGAGTATGAGAAGGTAAACTGTTTGAGAGGTTATCATGGAATTTAATTATTATTGTAGTTCATTTGTTAAGGTGAAATAAATTCTATTGATTATTCAAGACAAAATTTTTGGCAGAAGAAAATCATACAAAACATAAATATGCATCAGTGTCTTCCAACATAGACCTACAGTGCTGTGAAAAACTATTTGCCCCCTACAGATATCTTTTATTTTTGCACCTTTGTTACACTTGAATGTTTCAGATCAGACAAATTTTAATATAGTTTTAAAATGATTTCATGTACTGAGAAAAAATGCTGTCCAGCTCTACCCTGCCCTATGTGAAAACAAAGTCATTGACATTTATCAGTCTGGAAAGGGTTACAAAGAATTGCTACGGCTCGGGGACTCCAGCAAACCACAGTGAGAACCATTATCCACAAAGGGAGAAAACATGGAACAGTGGTGAACCTTCCCAGGAGTGGCCAGCTGACCAAAATTTCTCCAAGAGCGCGTTGACATCTCATCCAAGAGGTCACATAAGAACTGTAGGTCTCCCTGGCCTCAGTTAAGGTCAGTGTACATGATTCCACAATAAGGAAGACACTGGGTTAAAATGGATCCATGCGGATGCTGCAAGGACCAACCACTCCTGACCAAAAACATAGACTCGTCTGACATTTGCAAAAATATATGTAGATGAGCCCCAAGACTTTTGTCCTGTAGATAAATGAGTCAAAGGTGAAATTTCTTCAAAGACATGGGTCCTGTTACATTTGCTGTAAAACTAATACTATAAGAACATCATACTGACAGAGAAAGGTGGTGGTGTGATGTTTTGCTTCTACAGGACCTAGACGACCTTGTCATAATTGATGGAGCCATGAAGTCTGCTTTCTGTCAGAAAAATCCTCCAGAGGCCTGTACTATGAACCAGGATTTGGGGTTAGTGAGGTAACTTCAGGTTAAATCCTGGGTTTTCAGTCCTACGACCGTGGTTTACTTCTTACATCACCCTGGTAACTTACGCTGAACAGCTGACCTGCTCTGCAGCAGGTTAAGTTAGAGATTGAGATCACTGGGTATAAAAGCACAGCCCACTGAAAATCAGTTCTCTCCCATAAAACTTCAGAAGGAGCAGAAAACGAAGCAGTTCTCAACAAAATGGCATCACCGGCATTAATAGAAGACCTCTGAGCGTGAATTGTGAGGGATCACTGAGGAGTGTGAGGGTTTTTCGGGACCAGCAAAGCCCCTTAGCACATTCTGATGAGGATCTCTATGAGCTCCTGTCTTCCGTCCTTCCTTCTTTTCCTGTTGGTGACAGGCAATGTCAAAGCTATTGCACATTTTTTTCCATACCAATATCAGCCCACCACAGTAAGCTGATTTTAGCATTAAAGCTTGTATTTGTAGGATACGTTCATAAGGCTATACTGCTTTGAATTATGTTTTTATGTTTGTTCTTAATATGTTCCCACGTCCTTTTTACACCGCCAGGGTGGCAGCTGAAAATAAAAAAAAAAAAAGTTCAGATATGCCACAAGTCTATACATCAGGCAACAAATTAATGAAAAGAATCCTCAGATGTGCTTATTGTCTGATTCGTGCCTCCATGATGGAACAGTGATCATATTTTATTATTATTATTATTTTTATTATGTTATAAACTCATGAACTTATGCATTCACACAGTCAGCAGTTTTCTGCCAGCATTCCTTCCTGGCTTTGGTCGCTGCAACGGTGCTGCTTTTTGCTCCTATGAGGTTTTTAAATTCTGCTCCTCGGTGGTAGTGTGAGCTGCTTTGTAGCCAGACATGTCCATAGTCGCGATTGGTCAGATGCCGATAGTGCCACTCATTTTATGTACACATGCTCATACTCAGATTAGACAAACCTGGGTTGACAACCACCGTCTTAGGACCGGTTATCTTGAGTGTGGCTGTTAGGGTTAGTCAAGCCGGATCTCTGAAAGATATCCTATGTACGTTGATTCGTAGTACAGGCCCCAGGAGAACATCTGCCTATCAGTTCATGACCTAAAGCTCAAGCTCCAAAGGGTTCTGCAACATGACGCAAAGTACACAAGAAAATTCACCTTTCAATGGCTTAAAAAAGAACAAAATTAAGGTTTTGTTATAGGTACTGGAACTCACATGCAACAAAGCATTTTGCAACAAAAACAAAAGGTTATTTACAAAATCAAACAATATAGAGGAAACTGAAGTCTCAGGGAATAAACACAATACAGAAAACTAGAGGGACCTCTGCTGATTTGACAGAGCAATATCAAAAACAAGGTTACAACTACATCAAGAACTAGAGATCTCTGTTGGTCTGGCGAGGAAAGCACAACTAGGGAAATCTGGCAGTACAACAAGAACAGACAACAACCCTGCCTTAACCCACACTTGGTACTTTCAACCAAGGAAGATCCAAAGCTGGCCGGTAAACACTAAAGGTACAAATACTAGGACCCAGCAGAGGAGCAGGGAACTAAACTGGCAACAGGCAAAAGGAACGGGGAAGGGGAGATGAGCAGAGCAGGCATGAAGGAATTGATGTTTGGCAGGTGCAGCCACGGAAGAATCCAAGGTGGAGACCCAGAGTGTCTTTGCAGGTGGAATCGGACTCAGAGATGAAACCAGTTGCAGGCGGTGATCGGAGACAGGTGGAATCCGGAGTGAGCTGAGCAGCAGAGAGGTGTCACTGGATAGAGACTGTCAGAGACTGAGGCCAGGGCTTACTAACTCATGAGTGGTCAACAGTCCAGCATCAAGTGATGGTTTAAGTCTAGCTTATATTGCAGATACAGAATGAATCCCAGGCGCACCACTCCCCGCTCCCGTGCTCACTCAGGTAGTTATCCAATGGCTGCACCAGTCTGGCCCTCACGTGCACGCCACACTTAGGCCCACCTAGGAGAAGGAAAGGGGGAAGGAGGGAAACAGGGAAAGGACAGGCAGGCACTATACAGAGCCAGAGGTGGAGGCCTTGGAAGGTTTTGGAGTGGCCAAGTCAAGTCTGGACTTCAATCCAGTGCAGATGCTGAGACAAGATCTTAAAGGTGCAGTTCATGCTTGAAAATCAGCTAACGTTCAAATGAAATCTATTCTGCAGAGGAGAATGTTCCAAAATTCCTCCATGGCGATGTGAGACTGATCACAAGCCATCGCAAACATTTGACTGCAGTTGTTGCTGCCAAGTGTGGCCTAACCAGTTATTAGGTTTAGGGGGGCAATTACTTTTTCAAAGGAGTAATATAGGTTTTCAATAAATCAGCATTTAAAAACTGCATTTTCTGAGTTATTTTGGTCTAATATTGAATAAATAAAATATTAGTTAGCTGATCTGGAACACTTTGGTGTAAGAAATATGCAAACACTGAAGACATGAAGAAGGTAACAAATGCTTTTTCACAGCACTGTATTTATGCAAATCCATGTGCACATGCTGTACAAATACTAACATAAAGCTCATATAAATTTGAAACATCCACACACAACACACAGGTACTGACAACACTCCAAACAAGTACTTTCCACAAACCTGTCTTTCTGTCTTATACTGTATTTTTATTCCTCATTTAATGTTTATTCATTGTAGACCCAGTATGGTGTCCTTTAAATGAAATATTGTGATTTTAGCAGCACACACATTTCACACAAATATTTTTACACCCATGGAATTTGATTAAGGGACTTTATATCGGGCACTGTTGATGGCGGATTGGACTACTTCTTCCAATATTGCTTTCAGTGTGCTCTGAAAAACAAATTTAAGGACTAATAGCCACAGCATGCGGGTAATGAAGGATTTCTCCATAGTAATGCTACTGTTCCCTAAGTGCCTAAGCCCCAGCAAGCAAACTAGCAAAGTCTGACTGCTTTTGTTCACTCAAAGGTACTTTTCTCCACACGTGAGGGAACAGAAAGAAAAGCCTCTTGGCCTACAAGTCTTAGCTGTGAACCCCTTCCACTCGTTTGCATTAGGAGTTACTGCAGATATTTGAAATACCTTAACATCTGTAAAGTTCTTGGTCATTATGTCCATTTTGCTTGTGGACATGTCAGAGTGACTTACAGGAGGCTCACAAACAACTTAAATGCTTTACTATTATCCTCTCTGACTATCGAAGTCTTCATTATTGAAATTAAAATTATTGCTTTAGAGGATTTTTTTTTGTGCAATATTTGAATTAAAAGCAGTTAATTGAATTAAAGGCATAACCATTTGAGAAGTTTGATAGCAAAAATTCTCTTGGTGGAACTGCTCACAACTCAAAGTCATGTGATGTGTCCAAAGTAGGTGACTTTTTGTAAGAGTGCAAGATAAAAAAAAATAAACAAACTGAAACAACTGTGCAATTGTTCAACATTTAAGATTCATTAACTCAACGTGTACGGTATATGCAGCCATGTGTAAGCACATCCCATTAAAACTATTGACCTTTTCAGCATATTGGGACAAGTGACATCTTTCTAGAATATGGACGGACAAATAGTCTCATGGCTGCAAGTGTCAAAGTCCCTTGGGACCACAGATCACAATTGGTACCTAAAAGTTTGTGAATTGTGTCTTCAAATAGGAAATCGATATATTGTGTGAAAAAAAACAAATCAACGGTGAGTTAATTGGTGATTGGGATGTTTGGCTAAGTTAAACATTGTTATCCAAATTGTCTCCAAGTAGAGTTATTCCTTTCCAACTTTCAAAAAACAAAAATCTTTGTAATCTGAGTTTTGTGTGAATCTTCACATGCATATCTGGTAAAAATATTTAAAGCAAAAAGAGCTTCAAATACGGAGAAAATGGTAACAGACTTCCTGCAAATGGAGAAGTCATTTGTAAACATGTATGCCCAACATAAATGTAAATAAAAAGACCAGGATTTTCAAAAGATTTATGACCTCAATTATCAATTTTTTATTTACTGCACCTCAGTGAAGAATTAGTTTATTCATTGAGATCATCTTCTGTCTTCCTCTCAACTCATATAAAGTTGGTTATTGTATTATTGTATAGGGTGTTACTGGAGCAAGATTAAGTATGCACTTTTTGTCAGGTACGGTTAATCAAGTCCTACTGAATATTAGAAACACTCAGCAGATGCAGCTCATTCAGTTTCTTGAATTTCCAGCCATTATCTATACACTGCTTAGTAGGGTCGAGGGGGGCTGGAGTCTATCCCAGCTGACTTAGGGCGAAGGCAGGAGACACCCTGGACAGGTCGCCAGTCTATTGCAGGGCTACACAGAGACAGACAACCAAGCACACTCACATTCACACCTACGGACAATTTAGAATCACCAATTAACCTCAGCATGTTTTTGGAGAGAACCTAGAGAAAACCCGGAGAGAACCCACGCTGCACAGGGAGAACATGCAAATTCCACACAGAAAGATCCTGGGTGTCCTAAGCGGGACACGAACCGGGAATCTTCTAGCTGTGAGGTGATGGTGCTGACCACCGAGCCCCTTCTTGAATTTCCTTTTTTTCCTAAAAAAATGCATTTTTCATCCAAGTTGATACAGAGTCTTTGAAGATAATTCTTTATTTCCTTTTCACTATTCTACGACACCTGAACAGCTCACTGCGTCACCTTGAGTTGCTTTCTCAACATCCCATCTGTTAAACATTACTACGGTAAAACAGAATATGTCTCATCACGTAGCCTAACACCAAATTCTGCAGCCTGCATCACATTTACTCATTTTCATCACAGCTATGGAGTCAGTGTAAATAATAGGCAATAAATGCTGTTTTGAAAACTGCATTGTTAAAAGCTTCCAGGCCTCTCTTTCAGGTGTATTTCCAACCTTTTAGTACCTTATGCGCCATTGTGCTCTTTGAGGTCTTCTGTCTGTTCCTGGAGGCCCGGATAAAAACTAAAGAGGACAGAATGTTTGCTTTTAAGGCCCCTAAGCTCTGGAACAACCCTACCGAAGAAATCAGGTCAGCTGAATTAGTGATCTCCTTTAAATCTCTTCTTAAGACACAGTTTTATGGGAAAGCCCTTCTTGATTTTACTTGATGTTTTATTTACATTGAAGCTTATTTTATTTCTTTCAAGAATTTTTTGGTTTCTAACCTCTTTAACACTGTGGAGGTTTAATACTTCTTGTTGTGCTGTTTAAATTCTGCTGCCCTTCTCTTTTATATTGAAGAACCGTGTAGCCTAGATTGTCAAAAGTGCCATTAAATAAAGATTAATATTATTTTAACAGACTTCTTCACTTCCAAACAAGGTGGTGAGTTCTGCCTTGTTTCATTCTGGCAGCTTTTCTGGAAATAAGAACCACATAGTGTCTTATAAATTTGCAAAGGATTTTAAAAGCCAAAGACATTATAGAATGGTTTCAGGCTGTAGATTAAAACCTGATACTTAAATACAACTTAAAGCATGAAAATCCTTTAGACCTGAAGCTATGAGGTTTTTGTTTGACAGCGACGATGGACTCTGTCTATTAGATAGAGGTGAAGATGCAAAGCACAAGGACTTTGTTTCATGAAGTATTTAGTAGACGCCAGTAAAGGAAACAAAAGGAAAAGCATGCATGTGTCACGCTCAGTGGCCCATAAGTTTTTTTTTATTTGTATTTTTTTTTTTTAAATAAATTTGTAGTTTTGCACTTCTTCAGTTTATTCAAAGTGATAAGAAAGAAAAACTTAACAAGAAGTAAATTCATTAAGTCTTTGACTAAACCGTTATCTAACCTCGCTGTCTGACTGTTTTCCTTTTGCAAAAGCTTTTTGTTTTTAACCAGTATCAAAGCAGTCAGTAGGGACAATGCAGCTCTGTGTTTATGGAGACACAAGAGTTTGAAAGTGAACTAAATGGACAGTTGTTTGTCTTCATCTTGACGCTTTTTGTGTTCTCTCACCAGAAACAAGTAGAAAGACTTTAAATGCACATAATTTATTTTTTTCTGGCCAAAAAAGTATGAAATAGTTGAACACAACAGAATTATGTTCTCACAGTATGAAAATGACAGATTTAAAATTGCATACATCTACTGCATACATCACCGTAAACGTCCACAGCAGCATTGGTGGTAAAAAAGCAATGTGATCCATCTGCTGTTCACACTGTGTGTGTTGGTGCAAAAGAGCAAACAGTACAACACTGTGTAGTATAAATACACTTCATGACAAGACACTTTGCTTCAGCTTCCCCTATTAAGCATTCATACATAGGTGAAATATAAACACTTAATGCACGGTTTACAACCAGCTGTAATATACTTGTACGCAGACCCAAGTGTTTTTTAAAGTACTGTTTTTGTCAACAACTATAGCCTCTCTAGCGGGCAACAGCGTACACCCATTACCCACAGAAGGGCATGTAAAAAGATAATAAATGAAAACACAGTAAAACATAACGAGACAATATGTCTTCATGGGAGAAGTTATATTTGTTGACAAATACCAGATATGAATACTTAACACTTCAAATGTCACAAAGGGTCAGTTTAGCAGAATTCATACTCACATTAGAGCCTGCTACAGATTGGTTTCCACCAAAACGTGACACACATTTTCACAGAATTTCCAGAAAGTCCTAAAAAGTAAAAGCTAATTAATACACAATGCCATGGTGTAAATATGTGGAGTGGAGCACATCAAGAGAAATGAATGATGATGCCAGTTTTCAAGCTGGGTGCCATTAAACCGCTGCAGAAGAAGAGGGTGCAAGAAGATGACATCATCAAAAGAACACTTGTCTTCACTGTGACAAACAGTCCAGAAACACTGTTGAAATATTTAGATTTGTTTTATGTACTATTTTTGTTTTTCATGTGGTCACTTTAGATGTATAGTATATCATATTTGGCATTGCCACTCAGACTCAGCAGAACACACGTGTCTTCTGACTTACTGTATTTGTATTTCAAAGATGGTACTTTATCACTTTGGCAGACTGTAGCATTCAGACACAGTTTTCCATGGTCCATCTGGTCAGATCTACAAAGAGTATCTGTTGTGCATGAGACAAGGCTGGAGTCCACTAAACAGACAGTTCTGCCACAATTAGGCCTGCAAACTGACCTCTGTGGGTATCACTTGTTATTCTCTGCATTTGCTTGCAACTTAAATACAGTTAAACTTTCAACACAGTTTAATTTATCATTCAATATTGGAGAATGTGCCAAGAAATGGTGCTTTACATTGACAGTGCAGTGCTCTGAGCGATCAGTGTACTTGAGATGCAACCTTTCCAGAGTTGGTTAAGTCTTTTCAAGACAGCAGGCAGTAATTATCACAAAAAAAAGTGAATGGAAGAACTGGCATTAAACCCAACTTTTCACCCCGCTGATGTCCTGGTCATTGCTGTGCCTCATATAAGCATATTCTTCTCTCCTTCCCCGTCCTCACCAGCCCCGTCTTCCTCTGATCTCAGCTGCTCCAGGTCGTCCTCGGAGCTGCAGGCGCTGTGCTGCATGCCGCGGGAGAAAATCCTGCGACGTGACTGGGCGCTGAGGTCCAGCAGATCGAAGGAATCGGAGGAGAAGAGGCTGTCCTCGCTCACCACACTGGAGGGGCGGCTGCGGCGGCCCTCTGCATCCCCTGTGGCCCTGAGGAGCTGCTGCAGCGCCTCGGGGAATATCGCAGGGCCTGAGGAGGGACATGAGTGGAGGCTGTCGGGAAGATCCAGACTGCGAGAGAACTTGCCGTTACGTTTGAGAATACCCTTCCGTCTTCTTACTGCCTCTGTGCGCATTGTGGGGCTTTCTTCTGCTGCCGGGAGACATGTGTGCTGTTTGTGTGAGCGCGACTCACCAACATCACTCTGTTTATCTCCTACTTCGGAGCTTCTTCTTTCTGAGGATGAACCATAACCAGACTCCCCTCCATACAAGTTCTTTAGTATCCCCTTCTTGGGCATTTTGGATGATGGCTGACTGAACGTAGAATGAGGTGGAAGGCTGGTGGACAACACATCAACATGTGTGTGAGCAAGTGTATGTGTTCGATAAGGCTGGGAAACAGTGTTACACAGTGGGGAGGGAGAGTTCTCCTTAGGAGGGCTGTGAAAGACTGAATCTAAACTCCTCTGGTGTTTTAGAATACCTTTGGGTTTCTTCCTTTCGATGGTGGAAGTGGAGGAAATCGCAGTGGAAGCAGCAGCAGCTGCTGCACAAACACCACCACAGGCTCCCAGTGCAGTCTGAGGAATTGCATTCTCCTTGCGTGACTTCCTGAGACTTGACATTCCTCCACGTACCCTTCCTCCTCCTCCTCCTCCTCCTGCCCCACAATCCTTCTTCAGAGGTAAGCTAAAGTAAAAGGGGTTGGGAGCGAGCTGAGGAGGACGGGAGGAGTCTGAGGATAGGCACTCAGGGTCAACAGTCATATTACTTGCAGCAGTGACCCGATTCTGCCAGTCGATGTAGCGCGCCAGCAGGGGGGAGGGGCATTCTTGGAGTGGAGACGAAGGACAGTCACACACACTCTCTTCATAACCCCAGTTCACCCACCAGTGGTTGGCCACGTCTTCTATCGTGGCCCTCTCATCTACACGTACTGTCAACAACCAGTCAATAAGAGCGCAGGCGTCTGGAGGGAACAGAGTCAACAGTTATTTATAGCTGCTGAACTGACAAACACAATGCAGTTCACACATCAAGCAAACACATTTGATACTTGTTAACATCAATGTATATATAATATTTATGGAGACGTGGACATGGACAAAAATCTACCTGAGGGGGGGTTGGGTCTGCGATATCGACCTTGGCTGATCTGCTCTGTGAGCTTGGTGTGACTTGCCCCATCAAATGGCATGCTGCTGTACACCAGGGCATACAGCAAAACCCCCAGTGCCCAGCAGTCCACCTAGCACACAGAAACACACCAAATAAGACATTTTTTTTTTCAGTCAAATTTTAAAAAATGGATTAAAGAAAATCTGTTGTAAAAATTGACCAATAACCCATGCACTGTGATTTGTTAGTGCTTCAACCCTTTGAACCCCAAAACCAGCGGGTGGGTCTGAAATGTATGCAGTCTTCAAAAATTCACCAAAACTACACCATTTATCAGAGTCAGAAACTGTAAAAACAGAGAGAATCATTGAATGTTCGTGTCAGAATGTCGCATTTAAATGTTTGTAAAAATGAAGTGTTGCAAAAGTGTTAACAAAAAAAAAAAGACATTCAATTCTGCACTTTTCAGAGCAACTGTGAAGCCATTAATGACTCAGCTGCCACGTCCCAAAAACTGCTTGACTCTTCACCTGAGCTGCAGGCTGTTTCCAGACAAATTAAAAATGAAATTAGTAGAGTATTTATAGTATGTAGGGTCACCCCCCACCCCGCCAAATGTTAGCAACACTGGTGGGCACTTGGAAAAATGTTGTAGATTATTGATTGATTGATTGATTGATTGATTGATTGATTGATTGATTGATTGATTGATTGTGATGTCGCCACATAAAGGTGCAGAACTTTATATTGCAGCATAAAAATGATCCCACAATGAGTAAAAAAGTGACCGGAGCAGAAAACCCTAAGAAGCTGGTTGGAGTGTACAGGAAATTTTATTAAGGTATTCTACTAATTTAGCACTAGAAATAATACAATAAAAAAAAGAGCAATAATAGTGGACAGTTTAAAAAAGAGGGTGTTGCTACAGAACCAGAGATGCCATCTTTGTTATTTTAAAGTATGAGGGGTGTCAGAAAAGTTCCAGGACTGCTGTCACTAAAGATATATTTAAAACCCAAACTACGAGTTTTCCCCTTCAGATGATCAACCAGCATGTCTACAAAGAGATCCCGGAGCGTTTGCTTCGTTCAGTGCGCGAGACGAGGTGAGAGCTGTGGCAGGACAAGTCGTGACTGCTTCACCATGACAACGTGCCTGCTCACAATGCCCACAATGAGCCGTGCTGGAGCAACCTCCCTACTCACCCCACCTGGCTCTGTGGGATTATTTCCTCTTTCCCAAGCTCAAGGGGGTCATCAAGGGGACCCATTTTGGAGACGTGGATGACATCAAGATGGCTGTGATGGCAGAGCTGTGGAGGATCCCGGAAGAATCCTTCCAGGAGTGCATGGCGGCGTGGCACAAAAGGCTGGGAAAGTGTGTTAGACTCCAGGGGGATTACTACGAAGGGGAAAACTTGTAGTTTGGATTTGAAAGATATCTTTTGTGACACCAGTCCTGAAACTTTTCAGACACATCTCGTATCTTCTTTGAAACCTGGAGCCTACATTAACGGCACAGAAGGTTGATCATCAACTCTTCAGCGAGTGGTTTGGGTTTGTTATGCTGCCATTTATGATGCTTTTTAAATGAAATCCAACTTGATGTGGTGACAGTTGCAAGTTAATCTCAGTTAACCACAGAACAGCATTGCACTCTTCAGCAGATTTTAAACCATGCATTGGTACTTGCGTCAATGCTGTAATACAACCAAAAATCCATAATATTTTAAAGCAGTTTGTGAAGCGGGTGTGCTGACCCACCTCAGGCCCCTGGTACGGTCGCCCTTTCACTATCTCTGGGGCAGCATACAGCGGACTTCCACAGTAGGTCTGCAGCAGAGTGCCACTCCGGAAATGATTTGAAAGGCCGAAATCAGCCAGCTGCAGAGAAACAGAGAACACAAATAAATATATTATCAGCATTCCTTTCCACCACTATTCGTGCTCGCGCTGCTACACGAGGATGACATTAGTTAGCTTATGAGCCTGTGAACCCTCCAAATGGTTTCAATTGGATGTCGATCAATACATAAATTAAATGTTGACCATAAGTGATGCACCTGCAAATGAGACCAATCCAACAGGGAATACATGATAAACAAAACGTTAAAAGTATGTATCATATTGTATTTGAAACTTAGTTAGCTGTTGGTGCACATTTGTGTGAACAAAAAGGTTGATGTGACATTGAGTCTCGGTCCCAGATGACAAAACTACCTTAACAGCTGTCACATTAAAAAGAAAAAAAAAACACACAGACCTCAGTCCAACACAGCACTCTGAAACTTCATGACATAACCGGTGAATCAATTAACACTAAACCCTTCCTAAATTTCCTTCACTCATTCACTTCAGCACTCGCACTCATCCTCACGCAATCCAGATTCCTTTCCAGTGACTGTGCAGCGCAAACTTCTAGTCATGCGGCAAAACACAATAACTTAAAAGCAATTCCTTTTAAAGAAGCCAAGAATAGGTATGCTGAGCTTTTGCCAGTGCAAGTGTGAGTGAGGAAGGAGACGAGGGCCAAAAACATCAGGCTGCTTACGCTCACGTAACGGAACAATCACTCACTCCAGGCTGCGAGAGCCATACACAGACATACCATGCCTCCTCTCTATCTGGAGAGATTATTTGCGTGCACACTAGTCCGCTATCAGCCCCTTCGGTGTTGAAAATATTCAGCATGACAGCTTTATTTCCATGGTTCAGACTCACAGAGACACAGGGACCTCACATGTAGAAAGATTCTGTATACAAGCCAGCTCACTGTTATTCTACACAAAGTGGCAAAAAATGTGTATTAGACAGAACAAGTGAGTTGCGCAGTTTATACAGCTTTGCTTTCTACATGATGCTGTGTGTTTGTGTGTGTGTGTGTGCATCCTGCAATGAAAACTGCCTGTGCCCACCAGAGACATCTCTGAGAGGTTGCTGGACTTGTTTTCCTGCTTCGGCAGACACATTCTTGTATACGACACGATCTTTCTTGTAAATATACGAGCAACAGTACATGTGCCTGAGAATTACATGGACTGCTATAAAAAGCCACAGTCTCCCCAAACTGCAGTTAGGCTTGGGACACATTTTCCAGCTGTTTTTTGAGGGCATGGGAATAAATTATTATAAAAGAAAGTAACATTTTGTTTGGTTCAGAAGACACACACACACACACACACATATATACATACTGTCCTTCTGAAGAACAAATCAGCTGATGATATGTTATGGCTACCGTGATAAAAGCTATTAATTCAACATCTGTATTTTAATCAGAGATTCACCAATGCACTGAATTTTGTGGTTGACTTGCTTTGTTATTTAAATTGCATTTTAATACATAAACTGACCTAAGCACTAAAATACAAGTTAATCTTCTAGCTGCCCCTGTGCACTGTGTAAACATTTTTGCACAGACGTTCCTCACAACATGAGCTACTTAATGTATATCTGGTCAAACTTAAACTAGCGTGTTTGCCGGTGCACATCAGTGGACGAAATCTTGAATGAATACGTTACACAAATGCTTTCGTAATACTCAGTTCAGGCAATATAAAAATCCGCGGTGCAGACTAACATGTGGATTCAAACGTGAACATATCTGGCTGTTCCTGCCTTCAACACATGCTATTAAGCAGCTATTGTGCAGACACGGCACACACATGCATTGCACAGGGCCTCGGTCATTTCCTGCAGCAGATGTTGTGAAAGGCCAGTGTGGTGAACCCGTGGTGATGAGGTTGGCAATGAATGGAGCACTGCTGAGAAGTGGTTTCTTTCCATGGACAGAGCATACATATATTTAAACTCTCTGACTGGCACGAATGCCAAGATTGCAGCTAGATTCCCCGAATTCCCCTTTGTCCATGCACAGCTCCCAAATAAGGAGAGTGATATCCAAAAAAGGCAATAAATATCCCCGGGGTTCTTTGTGTTTGGTCAGATTCAATGTGAATAGCTCAACAACACATTAAAATTGCTGTGGGCAGAAAGTGCTCCAATGTATGTTCTGAATGTGGACTTTGCATAATATTTTGGAAGAAGCAAAATAATCCATTACCAGCTATGTGAAGTTTTATCCAAGTATGCAAAACACAGCAGCAGTGGAAAACAACTGTTTCCTGAAATGTCTCAGCCAGTGTGTCAAATGGGTGAATGCACTTTTGTGACGTGAAAGCGGGGCTTACAAGATAAAGAACCCATGATGCATTTCAGCGCTCTGTTTTTTTGTGTGTGAAGGTGATATGAGGGCTTGGTTTGGGTGTATTTGATAGATCCTACCTTTACGTTCAGATCTTGATCTAAGAGGATGTTCTCCAACTTCAGGTCTCGATGCACGACGCCGTTCTGTGAGAGAGCAGAGACACACATGAGGTCCTGCACTTGGACAATCTCAAAAAAAGGTTATCCAAATGTTGAATTTGTGGTGAATGTGAGGAAGTGCCTTGTATGGGTTAATTATTCTGATGAGGATTTGATCAACTGATGGCACCTGTGAGCCAGTGAGGGGCACAAGGATTGTGCAGCTTGGTGAGGAAGAGTTCACTTCAGATCTGACGCTGGGTAAGTAATAATTTAAAAGAAGAGACAAAAACCAGCCAGGGAGTTGCATTATGCAGAGAAATGTTGAACATTGCTGTCAGTTTGTCTTAAAAAGCCTTGTTTCTTTCATTAAGAGAGCACTTTTGTGGGTGAAATGACCTATAACCTTAGACAATATTTTGTGTGCATAATGCAAGCCTCCGTGTCCTTTTGCATGTGTTTACAGGAAAGTCAGAGACAAAGATAAAAGAAATTGATGTGCTTATTCAGGTTGTTATTCTTGCTATTTTTAAACTGACTATGAACTGATTTGGATAATAATTTTTAAAAAAGCAGCAAATGACTCTCTCAAAGCCTCGATAATCTCTCCATGTGCCCTGCATACCTCTGAGGCACATTCAATAATTCATTCATGCCGAAACATTCATGTCTATTTTGGGACAATATTCAAGGGCACGAGGAGCACAAAATCCACCTCCCTGCACACTACAAAGCTACAGGAGCTGAATGATAATCTCCGGGTTTAATATGAAGGATTCATGAAGAATCCAAAGTGCCATAATAAGAATGGAAGTTCTTTAAAGGAAAACAAAAGCCTTTCTGTCATATCCAGCTCAGGCCCACATCCTCACTTCTCTATTAATAGGATTGATGCATTTCCTTGATAATTCCTGTTTTCTGGCACAACTGCTGATTGTATGTACACAACAATAAAAACAAGGAAACAAAAGAGGAATTTGTTCCCTGGCCAAGGCTTACAGTAATGTGGAATGAGGAAGGAGGCTCATTTACGTACTTAAATGTGTCAGTGTGTGACTGTACACAGCAATCAAAGCTTAATGCGCTCTTAACCCAGAGAGATCTGAAAACTCAAGTCAAGTTTTTCTGTAGTATTAGGATTAGGATTTAGTGGACTTACAAGTACAGTATTTGCTTATGCACGGTTGAATACTGCAGCATGCAATTCAGCACGTGCCTCCATGTGCTTCACTGATTTATACAGAATTCCTGTGTTGCATTAGCGGAACATGTATGTGTATCTACAGTATGTGTGTGCGTTAACCTTGTGGCAGTAGTGGACAGCGGATGTGATCTGCCTGAAGATGCTTCTGGCTTCTGTTTCTGGCAGTCGCCTCCTCTCCTGTATGTAATCATACAGCTCTCCTCTGCTGGCATATTCCATCACTATCACGATCTTATCCCGGCTCTCAAACACTGTCAGCACAGGGCAGAGGAAACATACAGAACGGCATTATGCAGATGTGTTTATATTATTATTATTATTAGGGAATGCTTCAAATCTGCACTATACAATGCAAAAAGAGAAGTTATAGATTATTTCACATGTAGATATATATCTGCTGATCTGAACGTGTAAATGTATATTCTTTTGGTGAACGTCTTTGAGGCCACTTCTCAAAGATTTCTGAATTTCTGTATGTGAGGCTGTGTGGACTTTCTCCTGCTTGAAGATGAATACTGAAATGCTTTTCCTATAAATTCTAGTTAAACTTTAAAGGAAACAGAAATAGTTCACATTGTCTGTTACTTATACAGCTTTCCCTCTCCCTGATTAGGGTTAAACTAATCAAAAAGATTTAATCAAGTGCCAAGATTGCTTGATTCTTTGGTATTTTTAGCCCAGATTTAATTTGACATATACTTGTAAGGACCTGATGTAAAAATTTCATTCACTTGATAGCACTGACAAAAATGTCTGCCATATAAAACCCAACAGCTGATGATAAATGTGTGACTTTTAAGGACTAAGCACGTCAATATTTTATTTTTGTTGCTGTCAAAAAAATCCAGTCCAAACTCACCAACGTGTTAGAACATATCTCAAAACTGTTTTTACTCCAGAAACATTCAAAAATGGTTCACAAACAGTTTTTTCAAAGACTAAACTAATCTCCCAAAATGGGTTAAAAAATGTTTTTAAAAGAAATGTATAAGCCTCAAAACAAATGCTGTAAAATTATTCCTCGTGTAACTCATGTGATTCTTTTATGTCTTCAGAACATTCCGAGTTTTAAAAGCTTTGCGGTCATAAGACAGTGGAATAACTCCTCATACTATTTAGGACTAGTGTGCGGCTGCGTGAGTTTGCAGTCTTACCCTCATGGAAGCGTATGATGTTAGAGTGCCTGAGTGACGAGGTGATCTCGATCTCTCTCTGGATATGAATTCTGTCCAGGTCATCTGTAATGCGCTCTTTGCGGATTGACTTGATCGCCACCTGAGATGGAAGAAACACAACTCTCGTATTATGAAAAGCTTTTTGTTCAAATCGCACACAGTTTGATCAGTCAAGTGATTGAGTGTGGATGGTTAACAACTTCAAAAAGGATAGAGGTTAATATTTGCTCATTTCTGTCGAGCAAATTCATCCTTTACAGGTGGAAAACAGCATTAGGTCATAAAGGGATAGATGCTATCGTGACGAAAACTGATTAAACACTGATGAATGAGCACAGTTCACTTGCAGTGTGATGCGAGGGAACAAAGATATACATATTTACTGTTGATATACACACATGCATACACACGCAAATCAAATCTCTGGGTATTAGAGGTGATTATGTGGGTTTTAAGGGCTGGATGGTGAGACACAGGTCTCCTGTGATGTGAGCATAGACAGAAGGCTGACAGCTGCACTGTTCACACTCTGTTCCCTTAATCCCAGGCCCTCACTGCACCCCAATGCAACCCCCAACCCGCAAATACACACAGACACACACCAAAACAGAAACCCTAACAGAAGCCCCTAAACCTCTTTACATAGAGGAGCTATCACAGAAATGACACCCTACATGGGGACGACAGAGGCAGACAAACAAACAGACATCACGGTGTTCCATCTTGGTATTGGTTTGGTATAAACAGTCGGTGAAGCTGCGGGACTAATTTGTTAGGTTGACATCCAAACACAGGACTGATCATACTGCTGTCAACCCCTGAGGTGTCCCTATAGGGGAGCCGGCCTCTCCCCCAGGTCACAACTCCAGCATTCTCAGCTGCCGGAAAAACGTCTACGAGACATTGGAAGACACAATTCACACGCTCCACCAATAGTTATGCAACACAACACAAACACACACCAGGGAGCTCCTGGGACTGACCTGACCTTCTAAAACTGTCATGGAAATATTTGTTCTTGTTCTTTTTTTTTTTTAAGTTTGTGTCTTTTCTTTAATCCAGAGCTAAGCATATTAAAATGTTTGTGGTCACATCACCAGACACCCCAAGCCTGCGATCTCCTTTAAGCCAGAGGAACTAGCTGCCGGGCAACAGTTTGCACTTAGTGGCGTGCGTCCAATTTTAGGGAGATGTTAACATGTGGACTCCCATCCTCATGAAGATTTTCTGACGCAAATACTTAAGGCAATGCGATGAAGGGGAGGACATTAAAGTAAATTGTAGGGATGAGGAGGGATAATGTATGAGGTAGAACTGAACAAATGAAAGGAACTGAATGAAATATGCCAAAGTATGCGGGCTTAGGGCAAAAAAGGCATTTTAGTGTCACTTTAAGCCCTAATTTACTTCCCAAACTTGGCATTAACTCTTGATCAGCAAAGCACAGAAAGGAGGACAGACACACACACTGGGCATTGTTCATCTTCACGGCAATGAAAAACATCTTTATTAAAAGGGCACGTGCGTGTGGAGGAGGTTTGACGACGTGTGCGTTTGCGTGATCTCACTCATGTAAATATGCTGCACATGCGTCACGCTTAAGCATGGCCTCTAAACTACCCTTCATTCTCAACAATGTCTCATTGTTCATCCACATAATGTGCTGCGTGTGAAATATCAACCTGAAAACTGTAACTGGACGCATGCAGGAAACATAAGCAGCAATGTGTGTGAGTCATGCAGACGGATTTAGATTTACATTATTAGAGAAAGTGAGAAGCAGAGGAGCACGCAGCTTATATTGTAGTTGTACAGCCAATACAAATGTACAGCATGTTCAGGGAGAGCTGCACAGCCATATTATAACAACACTTAGTTTAAACCACACAAGTGGAATGTTTACTTTCCCCTCCTCCTCTTCGTCTCCTTCATATTCCAGCTCGTGTCCTGGTTGTGTCTTAAGAAAAGTGTTTTGCGCTAATGTGTGGACTGCTGACTTATTGCAGGTGTTTTTGTCGTGAGTTTGTGTGAAGTGCACTCACTTCCTGCTATGTTACACTCACAAACACATGCACACACATTAAAAAAACAGACACACGTATGCATCCCAAGAAGCCGAGCTTCACTGAACGTCCCTGCAGCATCTGCGAAAGATTTTACAGCAGGATTATACAGGCTCCGTGCCAAACAGACCCTTGACCTCAACATTCAGCTGCAAACACACAGATGCCTTAAGCCGTCCCTTTCCTTACCCAGGAACTACAGAGCGGCACTGTGTATTGATGATTGGAGAAAACAACCTAGTGAGAGTGATAATTTGACAGTTTAGGAAATAGCAGCTGGTGGGCGCAACGACTTCCTGGAGTCTGAACTGATGATGACAAGAGTTTGGGAAGCCCCTGCCAAGAAATAGTCCGGTGCAGAAATACCCCAAAGCTGAAGGATTTGGGGAAAATATATGATTGCAATTTTTCTAAAAATATTACGATTGGAGTTTAGACTTTTCTAATGTCAAGCTTTAGTTCAATGCTCGCCTTGTGACAGATTTCAAACATGCGATCGAGCATTACAACATGAGAAACCAACAGAAGCGTGACTGTCTCACATGTGTTTACGAGGTGTGTCAGAAAAGTTCCAGGACTGGCATCACAAAAGATATACTTCAAACCCAAACTACAAACCACAAGTTTTCCCCTTCAGATGATCAACCAGCACATCTGCAAAGAGATCCTGTGGCGTTTGCTTCGTTCAGTGTGCAACAAGAGGCGAGAGTTGTTGCAGGACAAGTCGTGGCTGCTTCACCATGACAACGGGCCTGCTCACAATGCCCTGAGCATCCGACAGTTCCTGACTGAGAAGAACATCACCGTGCTGGAGAAACCTCCCTACTCACCCCACCTGGCTCTGTGGGATTGTTTCCTCTTCACCAAGCTCAAGGGGGTCATCAAGGAGACCCGTTTTGAAGACGTGGACGACATCAAGATGGCTGTGACGACGGAGCTGCAGAGGATCCCTGAAGAATCCTTCCAGGAGTGGATGGCGGCGTGGCAGAGAAGGCTGGGGAAGTGTGTTAGACTCCAGAGGGATTACTTCAAAGGGGAAAACTTGTAGTTTGTAGTTTGGATTTGAAATATATCTTTTGTGACATCAGTCCTGAAACTTTTCTGACACACCTCACATGTGATTAACAAGCTTACCAGCACCTTTCTGATGTCGGGGGTCTTTATTTTTCTGAAACAAGGACCAGGGATTGAACTTCTTCCTCTAACTCAACTTTTTTATTCTTGGAACAACCATTTCTGTCACTTTTGCAGTGAACAAACAAGTTCAACTCTTTTTTCCGTATGTCCTCCAAGAGAAACCGTCTGAAAATGTGCACCATTATCCCAACATTTAAACAATACTCAGTCTCAACCCTTCCCATGAAAGTTGGATTTTCTGACTGGCCGTTCAGATAAACACATTTCTGACGCGGTCTGACCACACATGTTGTGAACCACTTCTTTTCTGGTATAACCCATCCATTAGTGTTGCTAGTAGCCAGATTTTGTTACCTTGGAAAGGAGCCAGGCTCTATCTTTCCCCTCTGGCTGCTTTGTTCAGCTTCATAAACAGACAGAAATAAGAAGGGTATCTATCTCACAATATACTCAAAATAGAACATAGGTGAATTTCCAAGATCTGAATTTTTTGATGACACGTCTGGTGTGTGTTTTTCCTCAAAGAAGATGAATGAGTTGCTGCATCTGGCACCTACAAGTATTTTTCTTTTGGAAGATGTGCTGCAAAACAGGCTATGTCTTTCCATATGCAGCAAATCAAGTTAAAAGTTGCGCAGATGTGAAGTCATTTTGCAAGAAACAAAAACATCTTAATGTATTTTCTAACATGCTTCAGCTTTAAAGACGGCTGAGGCTCCGGGCCAATGTAAGTGACTTATAACACAGATTATTGAGACAGTATAACCAAGATCTGGTATTCATCACCCTGTCCTTCCATGTCATCCTCTGCATTAGTTAGGCTCAACTTCTGTGCCAAAGCAGAACAAGCACTCAGACATTTGACAACCTCAAGTCAGCTAAAACTACTGCTGCTGCCTCCCCTTCCTTCTCTTCTTCCCCTTCCTCGTTCTAAACTGTCTCCTCCTCTGCCTCCTCCTCTCCACACTCTAACAACAGTCCCCCAGTCTTGTTTCCAAAAATAATGTCCGTTTTGTTTCAAGGAATCCTTGGTATGTGCTGGCTAATGGCGCAAGGAATTCAGCATTTTCCCCCCTTGTCCTAAACCCACTCACCCTACACACACACACACACACACACACACACACACACTACATAGCAGCTCTCCTCTCTGTATATCCTCTCATCGGAGTCCTACCTTTCCTCTATCTTTTTCTCCCCCTCTCTGTTCTTTTATTCTTCACAGATGTAAGTCTAGTCTAAGAGTTAAAGCGGAAGCAGCCAGATGAATTGTGAAAGTCTCACTTTCACAATCTGATTGCCTGAAAACGATTATCCCTATTCCTGTGTGTTTGTTTACTTAAAAAAAACATTTAAAGAAAAAAACAAAAACAGAAGGGGTATTCGAGGCTGATGAAGCGTCTGTCTCTTTGTGCTCAGATCACGGCAGAGTGAGGGATTAAGGCCTGACCGTAGACATAAACCCACGATTATTCAAACTAATCTGGCACCAAATTCTGTTTTTAACCCAGATCCTCAGAAAGTAAAGTTACATAGAAACACACACACACACAGTGTCTGCCTGCCTTGCTTGCCTCTGTGCTAGTTTGCATGAGTGTACTTCACTGGGTGTCTGGCAAAGGGGGTCAGGCTCCTGCTGGAGGAGACCTATTGTAGTAATTTTATCCCCTTGTTCAAGTGCTGAGTGAGTCAGACCAAAGGAATCTCAGCCTGGCAGCACAGGAAGCAAGAACAGGCTTCAGCATCAATCCATGAGCTCAGGCCACCCAGGAGGTCATCTCCACCTCCAAATTAATATTTAATAACCAATGGGCAACACTCTTGGAACAGCACCAGTCTTGGTACACAATCACACACACACACACACACACACACATGCACAGGGAGACTTCTGAAGATAAAAGCCTGAGGAGGTGAGAATCAATCAATTATACACAATCAATGTGCAATCAACCACCAGCATTAAATTCTGCAAGAGAAAGTTCAGAAAGGCTCCTCCAGGTGCACACGACTCACCGTCTTCAGACTCGCTCTCTCCACTGCTTTCTTCACTTTGCCGTACGTGCCTTTCCCCAGAGTCTCCATCACCTCGTAGCGGTGCTTCAAGTTGTGCTTGTGCTGGTGCTTCTTCACTTCCATCGGTGCCGTGGCAGCGCGCTCCGTGGCCTCCGCGTCTGCGTTTCTCTGCCGCTTGTCCATCCTCCGGGGCTGCTCGGCGTCCTGCAGACACCCGAGGCCGGAGCGGTCGCCGTTGTTCATCGCGCCCCTGCTGTCCGCCTCACGTCTGCCCATCCTCTCCGCGCCGCACCGTGCGCACCTGTCAGCAGCCCGCAGCCCCAAACCGTTCGGAGTTTGCGCCACGAGCAGCCGAAGCTCATGTAGATCAAATTCGCCCCCTCCAAACTGCTCGCCTAGCTTGACAAAGGACAAATCAGGAGGAAAACAAAAAAACACATCCGATCCATCTGAGCAGCAGCTGTGTCTCTCTCTGGTCCTCCACAACACAGCAACAGGAGCGATGGGAACCACATGGTCCGGAGCGATGGGGTGGAGCCTTCTCGCTCCACAAGCAGCTCTCTGGGCAACATCCCGGCGCGTCACAGTCATTTGGGGATCGTGTTGGGTTTTCCGAAGACCGGCCCAGCAGCACAAGAGAGAGGGCGAAGGCATGCACGGAATGTCTTGCGGGTCAGACTCACCCTAAAACCCACCACTTCAGTCAGACATGTTTGTTGATGCTTTGCCATGTGGTGAGCTCTGAAAAAATAAATCATGGAGAAGACTTTGAAGAGTAGGCTCTGAAGTTAGAGAGGAAGAGGTTTGTAAGAGCAGGAAAGGCACAGCCTTACATTCTTTTGTTTTATTTCAACATACAAATAACTATATATACAGTCATGGAAAAATGATTAGACCAGCCTTGTTTTCTTCAATGTCTTGTTCATTTTAATGTTTGGTACAACTAAAGGTAAATTACATGAAGAATACAGTGAACACCAGGGCCGTGCAGAGAGATATGCAATATATCAGATGTTTTCTATGTAAAAATGCATGGTCCCTGATCAAACAAACAAATAAATACTACAAACACTCAGTATACAGGCTTCACAGATGAACACACATGGATTACATACTGTGAGCATCAGACAGGATGATATTGGGGCTCCTTCCTCCCAGCTCCAGAGTGACTTTCTTTAGGTTAGTGCTGCCTGAAGCCTGCTGCATTAGATGACCGACCTGATGGACAACGACAGGGAAAGGAAGAGATGATGACGTCTTCAGATGACATTGTTTCATAGATGGAATAGTTATTGCTAGAAAACGTGCTACTGCTTATTTAGCTGCAAGAGGTCATCAGCCAAACTGATAGGAAAGAAAAAATAAAGCTCTTAAAGAAAAGCACACCATCCTCCATGTGAAGCGTACTAGATCCAGCTGTGTAATGAGGCAACTTTTCTGCGTTCGCCGCAGCTTTCCTTGAATCTGTACCGATCACAATGAAAGATTATCAAAGCGTTTTAGAGCGACATACTGCCCGGCATCAGAGAGGCTGTTTCAGTTGTAGATCACAGCTACTCCAATAAGATAATGACCGCCTGCTTAACAGTGCAATCAAAACGTTCTGAGATGAAATAAATAAAACATGGCAACCATCATCATCACTTTCAAGTTTTCTGCTTCTTTGTGGCCACAAATATATCTCCTGTTTTTTCAGTTATTTTTAGTGTTCTATACAGCATGTCACTGTCCTTCCCACGATAACTAAAAGTTTTATTTGCTTATGGAAATAGATTGCTGCTGTTGCACTTTCCCCCCCCAGCTGACACACAATACGGACGGTTAGTGAACTGTAAGGAGACAGTCGTATTTTAAAACTGGATTAGAAGTGCTGACTCAGCCTTTCAAATTTAATGATAAGGCAAGTGACCATAATAAGGATTTGATTCAAGAGTAATGCTAACTATTTGGAGCTGTAATGGATTTTCCACGGTATTTTGAACTTGATGTCAGCTGTGACCAATCTTTGTAATTGACTAGCAAAATATAATCCAAATCCAAGCCCAATAAAAGCAATATTACCAGCCCACACTTTACCTGCACATCAGGTGATACATTTCAGTCTAACACAAAGCATTCTCTTACCTTTGTGGTGAAGCCAGCTCAGCCAGTGTACTGAAAGTTAACAGAGTTTTGGTCTGATTGCAGAGGGTACAATTTGGTTTATTCAAGGTTTAACACATCTACAAATCGAGAAAAAGATCTTCAAAGCAAAGTAATCAAAAGTACTTCAAACAAAATACTCCACTTCCTGCAATGTCTCAGTTTTGTACCAGGAGCATTGAAAAACTCCTCTTTCCTCTAAATACAGTTACAGATAAAACACAGGCAAACTGTTAGTTACGCTACATCTATATTAAACTAAAAAAATGTCATTAGATCTATAAAACTGCTTGACAAGTTTTTTTTTTTTAGCCATAATTATTTTTTGTTTGTCAAAGCGAGAGATTTAAAAAAATGTAAATGTCAATGCTAGAATGTGTTGCATTGTTACAGCGGTACACTTTATTTTTCTGCACAGATCAATCAGAGGCTGACCTGGATTTGATTACACGTGGGATCCTAGCAGCTAAAAATGTAAGAACAGATGGAAGCAATGTTCATGTTCACAATTTTTTCTTTGTGTCCTCTTTCTTTCATTGTCTAATTGTAATCATTGTTTGCTTTCAGTGTCAATGATAAAAAGAGGAGTCTCGGCCACATCACGTCACAGGTGGATCTCTCAGAAGTGTTCATCAATCTCATCAAAGTCTACTGAGAAGCTGGTGACAAAAGGAGAACAGTACAGATACTTGTATTTATATACAACAAGTCAACCTGAACACAAGACAGGAAAGTCATAGGGAGCAAGAAGACTGAATAGAGACTAATCTGTCCACAACACAGTGAGCCGTCAGCCGGGCGTCTGGCTCACAGTCCCAGGAGTTTTCCAGGAGCTCCTCCAATGCAGATCCCTGAGAGTATAAGACAGTTAAACATTCATTGCTACATAGTCAACATGACTGTATATCCAAACACAAAGCCCCAGTGTTAGCATACCTGTGGTAGCAGTTGCCAGTGTTTAGGTATGGAGGGTCTGTTGTCCTTGTGAGACACGTAAGAGATGAGGCTCTCCAGTGTTACATTGGCTCCCAGCTCCAATTCATACGGCACGAGATGCTGTGGAACAATACCGCCTAAAGATGGAAGCGTTTGTAGAAATTAGAACATTCATTTTGTCACCGCGTTCTTTAGTGACAATGGTATCTGCACTGAATGTAGTCTGTAGCACTGGAGGCAAGGCTTAGTGAACTGAAAACATGGCTCCACACCGTGGAAAACAACAAATTAGCTGCAAACGCTTGTTGGGTGAGACCCAACAGCCCTGTCAGAAAACCTCTCCAGGCAGTTGAAGAATAGCCCTGAGCAGAAACCCCTGGTTCACCACATACCAATTCAGATACATTTTCGTTTTGACATCTGATAAAATAAAAAAAATTTAAAAACCCTGCCCATTTGGAGATGTGAAGGTAAAGATCCCAGTATCCACAGTTAAATGAATTCTTGGGGCCATAGTAATATAATAAGACAGTAATGACAACTGATTACAGTAGTTGGAGGTCACTCTGATTAATATGGGCTTCAGAGACAGTCGGAAAACTTTGAGCAAAACATGATGAAAAAAATTAAATGGTACTCCTATGTAGAAAGATTATTAGAAAAACACCACACATAACACCCATAGTTGAGACCAGGGGTGCCACAGGGGATTTCTTTTAGCATCATATTGGGCCTCAACACCTCACTATCATATGCAACCCAGAAAATCAACACTGTGCAGACATGCATGGAGCATTCTGCATATAAAGAAGTTCACCGTTTGATCCAAGGCTGAAATCCTTTATAAGAAAGGCCACATTTTTAAAATTCAAAAGTAATATTGATGGTAAAACTTTCACTGGAAATTCCCCTTAACTGTAATAAACAAATATACATGTCTTGAAGATTGTACTGACCTCTCAATTTAGAACAAGTTAACATTACAAATTATAGAATGATATGAAATAGGACTGCTTGGTGGACCTTTCACCGGAAAAAGCAAGTATAGGATATGGACTGGTATGGAATGTGCATTCCTGTCATTTTGTTGGCTTATTTTAGCTGCAGGCACTGCAGAAAAGAAAAAAAAAAACAACACTGAATAGTGCAGGATATTGACCCAGATTACCTGCAGTTGTGTTTCACACCACTAGATGTCAGTCTTCATCAAATCCACAGAGACTACTATATCTTGGACTTGAAAACATAATTTAAACATTGGCTTTAATTTTAATACAGACGGAGTCACTCAATGCTTCAAACTGTCCTGCATCCAGAACAGACTGCCGGCTGTTTTTGTCTCATATGATGATCACTTTGAGGAAAAATAACTGTAACTGTAAGTAACTTTGGACATATTTTCGACCTGGATATGTATTCCATCTCATTAAGGTTAGTTACCTTCAAATAAATCCGAGCAGCGCATCCAGATCTCCCACAGCAGCAGTCCCAAAGCATAGACGTCCGCCTGCATAAGAAACTCGCTGCTGTTCAGGTTTACGGAACCTTCCAGGATTTCAGGGGACATATATTGCAGCGTGCCCAGCTGAGCGTGACCCTACAGAAGTGTGTGTTAGTAGCTTCTAAAGATTTGTGGAATTTAAAAAAAATACAATGTTTTTAATTGCAGGAAAAAAAAATAATTCTTGATACATTTGCACAGTTAAGCAGAATCTTTTTCCTTTTAAAGGTGACAGTTTTAAAAAAAAAATTGTATTTGATGTTGGTAACATGTCCATATGGTTTCATATGCTGCTAAACACATCATGAGCAAAATGAGCACTCATCCGTATGGTTGAGTTCCAACATGAAACTGCCGTGCACCAATTAAAGTTTCAAAAACATACAAGGGTACTTTGAAAAGTTCTTGGCCTCACCAGAAACCATCACAGAAGAAAAATCATTCTTGCATTACTTTTCAACATAGTCCCCTTTTAATGTCAATGTACTTGGTCCATCGATGTTAAAGCTTTACTATCCCTTCGCAGCAGGAGGTCACATCTTGAGCCTCCAGATACTCCTCAACAGCATGCATGACTTCATCATCACTAGGAAAATGGTTCAAGTGGGATTTCAGTTTTGGAAACAGTCAAACGACGCAGGTCTGGTGAGTAAGGTAATTGGGGCAACAGTTCAAAGCGGCATTTGGCTATGTCTGTTAGCTGTGCTGTGTGGGCGGACACATTGTCCTGGAACAGTTGTGGACAATGATATAAGACTTTATAATATGCATTTACACCCCAAAATGGGAGTTACACCCCTTGTTTCTGGGTGAGGCTGAGATCTTTTTGAAGTACCCTCGGAACATTTAAGGACTCAATCCAGTGAACTTGGGAGGTGGGTCTTTCTGCATATTTATATTATTACCAGTTTCCAGTTGATTTGAATGAGTATGGCTGAATTTCTCCAATATTACAACTTGTCATTATCTAGGGTAGAGCAGTTTTACAGTGTTTTAGCTGCATCGTGGCTGAGCTGGTGTGCACAAGCTGCAGTGAATGGTGGAGGGCTGAGTGGAGAGAAAGGCAGGGATACTAGATCTGGGCATAAGTATGGAGGCAAATGTGTACAGTTACATCTAAGCCATTTTCAGGCAAGAAGGGATTGTTTTCAGGGGGGTAAAATGCTAAATATGTTTAAGTTTAATTAATGACTGAAGCTGGATTATAATGAGATGAATTCATTGCACCAAGAATTCATAATTGTGCTCCATGTTCATCGCTGGAATGTCTCACCTCCATGTTTGTGGTGTGGCTCTGGCAACAGCGACGCTCCGACCAAGAACGCAGGATGGTGGAGCATCCAAAGTCACACAGGACGCAGGTACCATCTGCTGTCACCAGCACATTGGAGCTGCTGAGGTCGCTGTGGGCCACAGGGGGTTTATGCACACCTGCAAGAAGAAAGACACACATAATTAATTGTGAAAAGAGTTGGAGTGGGCGCTAAATCTATAAAGACTCTCATAATCATTAAGCAGAGGTTGTGGTGACTGCACATGTAGCCTATATAAGCACCTTTTTCTATTCTTTTCATTTTGTGTGATAACAGTTTTAACACACTTGCTTTCTACGTAGAATGGCTACAACACACACACACACACACATACACACATACGCTCACAGTGTTATTCTGGTCAGTACCATTGCTGTGAAGGTCAGAGTGGAGATAGGAAAGCCCCTGTGCTAGCGACTGGCACAACTTCAGTGACGACATCCAGCTGGTGGTGTGTTTAGACAGAAAGGAATGGAGAGAACCCTGAAATCAAAGAGACACCAGTTACTGATGTCTGACCACTTTCATCACACTCTCCGCAAGTTTATACTGGCCGACTATAAATCCAGCCCTTGATGGAAGAAATGGTTATCATCTGCATCAGAACAAATGACTGAGAACATTTTACAATCTCATCAACGACGAAAGCCATACATTTAGAATTTTATTAACTGAGTTTTTTTTTTGTTTTTTTTAATAGGTTACATCACTAGACATGTAGGGTCATGGGTGCTGCCTTAAAGTTGTGTGACACTACAACTGCCTGAAGATCTCAGAGGAGCTTTTAAAATTAGTGAAACTGATAACAGATATAGATAGAACAGATAAAATAATAGACACTTTTTAATGTAGGCTGAAACCCATCTGTTTTATGTCTATGTAGGGAAATTTTCTAAAAAACAGTTTTATGGTTCTTCAAGACACCCTTCGACCAAAATAAAGTTGTTGTTGTTTTTTAAAATTCACTGGAGGATGTATTGTGAATGAAATGAGCCTGTGCATATGACAGTCTAAAACACACAGATTCAGAGATCTGTGGTGTTACACCTTAAAAAATCCTTAAGGGGCTACTCTTCTCTACTTGTGAGGCTTTCAGTTGTGTAACTATTTTTTTTTAGAAACAGTTTCTGATTCAAACGTGCGTAGTTATTGCAACTTGTCTTTGTGTATCATAAAGTCAAGGGTGAGCTGGTGTGCTTGAGCTGCAGTCAGTGGCAGAGAGGTGCATGGAGAGAGAGGTGGAGACTTGAATGTGAACATTCCAAAGGAGGCAAATCTAAAGTACTTTAAGGCAGGAAGGGATCCATCCATTATCTATACACCGCTTAATCCTCATTAGGGTCGCGGGGGGGCTGGAGTCTATCCCAGCTGACTTAGGGTGAAGGCAGGGGACACCCTGGACAGGTCACCAGTCTATCACAGGGCCACACTTAGAGACAGACAACCAAGCACACTCACATTCACACCTATGGACAATCTAGAATCACCAATTGACCTCAACATGTTTCTGCTGTGTGGGAGGAAGCCGGAGAACCCGGAGAGAACCCACGCTGCACGGGGACAACATGGAGACTCCTCCCGGGACGTGAACCGGCGATCTTCTTGCTGCGAGGCAACAGTGCTACCAACTGCGCCACCCTGCAGCCCGCAGGAAGGGATTATTTTCATTAATGACTGGAGCATTTTACTGTTTTAGTGTAATCCATTTGTTTTATGTAGCGTTTTCACATTTTAGACTTTCGCCTTGTGTCTTTCATTGCTCATTTATTCATTTTTTAATTTTTTTTTCATAAAGTCTTTTATCGTCATTTATATACACACAGTTGTGGTGTACATTAGTCTCCATATTCACTATCCCGTGAATACGACATGTTTTTTTCTTTGTCTGTCCGCTCCCTCTTTTCCCTCTTATAGCTATTGATATCTCAGAAACACGGCTGGAAACCGCTCAGTTTCTTTTTATATATGGCTTTGACTCACATATTCAGCAAACTGCAGCACAATGAAGCAGCTGTTATCATCTGGTTTCCTCCCAGTGCCGAGGAAGTGCACAATCCCAGCATGCGTCATCAGTGGTAGCTCATAAATCTCCTTCTCTGTGATAAATTTAGGTTTCCAGTCCGCAGGTAAAACTTTCACAGCCACAACAGATCCCTTGTATTTCCCTTGAAAAACAGTTGCAAAATGTCCTTGGCCCACAATCTGTAAGACATATAAACAAACAGGTAAACTGTCACAACCTGACTTTAATTCGCACACTGCTGACCGTGGAGTTTAAATCGATTTGATGGCGGGGCTTACCTGCTGTAGCTCAATGTGAGCAAAGTCAATCTCAGGGGATTTGACTGTTTGACAGGAGCATGGTGATGGTAAACTGTAGTCATCACAGGAGGATTGTAGATTCTGCTCTAAAATAATGCAATACAATACGTCTTATCACCGTGCAATCATTGAAGGTAATCTGACACCACAGTAAAGCCGTCACTCATTTGAAACTTGGCCTGACCGAATGATGACTGAAAGACACAGAAATGTGACTGAAGAGTGGCAGAGGCACAGAGGGAGTACTGTAGCAGAGATAAACAGCAAACTCAGTGTAGCAGAGAGAATGAAAGTGTTCCAAGGTCAAATAAAGACATCATGAGAACTGAAGATAAGTGTATAAAATGTGCAAACAGTGACATTTTTCTCAGCTATTGTTGGTTGGGCAATTATAAAAAGTGTATTTTTATTGTGTTTTTTTTTTTTTACAGAACAACGATACAGTCTGTATGATGTGCTGATGAGGTGTAGAGTTTGTTATTTACCTCTGTATGAGACTAGACAACAACTAAACAACAGTTACTTCATTATGAAGACATCTGATGACCACAACTTGAACTCATTTTGCTGTGGTATTCAATCAGGCCATGCAACACATTATTACCACAGGACCAGCTTTAGAAATGCAGTGATTATGGCTTTTGACTAATAATTGATTTGAGGCTGTAAGTCATATACAAAAATAAATAAATAAATACTTGACACATTGACACATGACTCCATGACCACTTTAACTGAAAGGCATGTAGCCCTTGCCCCAATAACTGAAATATAAAACATACAAAATGTACCAATTTAACAGTCCTAAGTCTTGTATACACTGAGATTGAACATTTACTACAGTCATGTCAATAGTATCAAACACTAACTTTCACTTTATACTTGAAAACTGAGGAAGCGATGGAATTCCACTGCACAGCGTGATAGCAATATATAAGTATTACGACATACTGCTACAGTCAAATCCCATTGGATTAGTCAAATAGACAGTCAGATGCAAACACAGAAAGAATCTTACTTTTCTCTTTGAAAAGGCTTCTCCTTTTGGTGGCAATAATCATGATAAACATGACGAGCAAAATCACAGCCAGAGGTACAGCCATTTTCAAGATTTCAGCTGAAAAACACAATCAAGTCTATGTTAAATGCCCTTTTGGAATAATGAATTGCCCCCTTTTGACATGCATTTCTAAATGCAAATATTTCTTGAATATGTTGAGAATATGGTAATGATATTAGCTAAAATGGGCAAAAGATTCTGGCCAATCAATGTAATCTTACAAATGTCAGGATTTCAAAATAAAGGTGAGTGGCAGTTGGTTTGTCTGGAGGAGATTTGTGGAAATTTGTCTCATTTTTGTGATAGAAATAAACTACTTCACTGTGGGTGTTTAGTTATATTCAGTAATTAGTGAGGAAACAACAATTATTTTTTATCATTGTCATACCTGCAGGATAAGTGTAGGTGTGTGGAGGCTCTTCTGACTCTGGGGTCCAAATAATGTTGCTATTGCAGAGGTCTGTGTTGCACACACACCGGAGGAAGCGATTGTTGAAGTGTGAATGGGTTTCGCAGACTGAACTTGGGCAGGATTTTTCAACACTATCACAAGCTGCAACAGATAGATCAGTGGCACAATACACACAATTTAGAGGTTCTCGTTAGAGCGCCAACATCTCACACCACAACAAATGGGACACACTTCCTCTCCCCCTTCACAGTTTGTTTACAACCAGAAAAGTTGTGTACATGAGAGCCAACAAAATATGAATACAACCATCGGCCCACATTTGAACTGTTAAATACTTTGTAAATTATGGCTGTAACAAGTTGTTGTCTTCACTGGACCAGCACGCTCTCACTCTGCTTGTGTCTGTTCCACTCCGCTCCGTCAGTGTCTGTTTCCACGCACGGAGCAAACCCATGTATGGAAACAGACATAAATGGAGCAGAGTGGAGCAAACATAGACGATAAAGAGAAGCAGAGGAGAGTGAACAAGAGCTACAAAACAGCAGTACAGAATCTCACATTGAGCTGAAGTTGAACAACTGCACATGAACTAAGTAAATAACATAAATACAATACTTTGCTTTTTGAGGCACCTGCTTGAACGTTCTGCACTGCACTCTCGTTTTAATAGTGCAGTGTTGGATTTCATTCCATGTCTTTATAAATGCGCTGCGCACCAGAGAGGGAATCACATGCACACTAAAGTACACACCTGTAGGACAGAGAAGCTTAGATTAAAGCCCACACAGAGGGAGCGTTGATTATGCTATGGATGTCTTTACTCCACAACAGTTTGCTGTTTTCTGCTGTATCAACGCCATAATCATATTCAAAATCTCACATGTTGCAACTTAAAAGATAAAAAATAGCTTATGAGAAACTAGCCAAGACCTTCAAGCAACACGGTTTACATATTAAACATTACAGAAACTGATATTGATCAGTTTATATTGCTTGGAGGCTAAATTAGATTTGAAATACTTTGATAAAAATGTTTAATGGTGAAATGGCACAATGACTATCCAGCGTGTAGGTCTGACACTGCTGCAGATATTACGGTTTCTTACCAAGATAATCAACCTTTGGCTGGCCGTTCATGATCACATAATATCCCACACAGCAGTGGGTGTTCTCACAGAGCTGTATTGATCCATTCACATTTCTAGCAGCAGCGTATTTGTCATAGTTCGGTGACGTCACTTGAAAAACACATCTCCGTAACGAAGACGAGCTGGAAATGCATAGACAGATGCATTCTGTGAAGAGGAAGAAAGACAAATACTGTATGATTATAATGCTTATTAGCTGAGTCAATTCTAATAAAGGTTCTATTGTGGGATTTTTGAATAGTGAATTGTGCATCATGATTTTGTCACACGAGTCTCAATCACCTATAAACACCACTGCACTCCTTCCTAATTAATAACAGCAAATTACAAGACTTAATAATACACAATCCATAGAAGAATTTCCTCAACACAGTAGCCTATTTACAGCACATACTCTGGTAGCATCACCAGCTCTTAAGCATAAATGTATGCATATATTTATTGACCTATGTAGCCAAGCAAGAAGTCAAGTCAAGAAAGCCCACAAAACACACACACACATACACACAAAAACAGATTTGTTCTAATGTTGTTAAATTATTGATAATAAGAGTTACACTGTGGGCACCAACATCAGGGGCACTGAATATTTGTTTACATTTAGAACAGTGACATTTACAGATTTAATTTAACAGTTCCTTAGTGCTGTCTACCGCTGGGTGTACATACAGCTGTCACTGGAATAATATAATACTCAGGAAATCTTAAAAACCAGAGGATTCTCGGGCACATTTGGAACTGTGCCCATTCCTGGCTCACAATACACATACAGTGAGGTACCCAGTGCAAATTGAGCCTCGTTTCTACTAATTGGGCAGGAATACGAACAACTCATAAGTGCGATTCAGTTTTTACAGTTTCTTCGGTATGAGAGTAATTCAGTCGGTGCTTCAGCAACACGACTACAAACAGCAATCAAATTGCAAATTAAGAAGAAAATAATTCATCAAAGATTTGCCTTGAAAAGAAACCTAACATATACACATGCAGCTTAATTACTTTGACAGATTGAACGTTTTTTTAATTCTTGTTTTCTTTCCTTTTTCGAACAGTGTACTCACCCACAGCCAAAACCAGCCGCCAGTGTTGCAGGATCATGGTCACTCTGAGCCCACTGTGGCCAAGCAGGGAGTGAGTTATCAATCCTGGGAATGTGAGAGGAGTTTCCCACGTTTGCCTGCATCACTCCCACTGACACACACCTGCATATTGTATCCTTGCATGTGCACACTTGTGTTGTCTTCAGTGGCTATCCTATACTCTGAGAAGCCCGAGGTGAAAAAAAAAAAAAAAAAAAAGCTCCTCAAGGCCCCCATAAAAAGGCATTCAGTTAGCTCAATCGTTTATTAGTAATTTGGACCAATCAGCTCTTTCAACAGCACAGAAGATGAGATGCTGTGATGTATTAAAGGGGGAAAACAGTTCATCCACAACACCGTATTGCACAATGATAAGCCAAATAAATAATCTGCCAACAAAATATTTTTGTTAGATTACTTATGGTTTCCCAAACCCTAGCAATTCTTTACATGTCTAATAATAATTTAACCAAATACAGCAACTTATGGTACTACAAAATGTACTTTCTTTGCCATTTGAGTTAGTTGTTGCCCTATTTTTGGTAGTTGCTATCATCATTATCATCATAGTCAGCATCCATGCACACAGTGTCTACTGCATGATGTGCAAAATGGAAAAAATGTTTGAAATTTAAAACGCATTTAATATTTTTGACTTAAGTAAATCACACTTAAAATAACTCGAACTGAGGACAGCCATGATGTAACAAATGACTGAACAGCAGCTGATAAACTGTGACTATGTGAATGACAGCTCAGCAGTCGGAGGTGAAAGTGAAGGATTTCAGTTAGATCTGTCCAGTCCTGTACTCGTGTCAGACATAACCTATAATTGTAAGTAATGAATGATGCCATGTGCATAAATACATGCCTTTCTCTTGCTTTGGACACACTGATATGGCCCCTGCTGTTGTTTGATGCTGCAGGTATTTATCAAACTCAGAGAAAAAAAACTCCTACAAAGAGATGGAAGTAACAAACTAAGCGTCAGCTCCTGTTCTTTTTTTTTTTTTTTTTAAACCCATATTTATCATTAGTCAATGTCTAATCTGAACTGTTGCATTTATATGGACATTTCAGTTTGTAATAAATGCAAAACTGCAGAACAGATGAGATAAAACTTCATTTCAGACAGGACACTTCATCAGATTCAACCATTTATTTCAGAATAACTTGCGTTTGGCCGTAACTCTCTGAAACAATCCCAACACAAACAGTCCATGAGATCACAAAAACCCCCTGACAGAGCCTGGGATTCACAATGTTTGAATGAACACACGATGAACATGGAAACAAGAGGACCCACTTAAATGGTGCTCATTATATAAAAGCCAGTTTACACAGTTTTAAATGTGTTGTTTCTTAAATGAAACCTGACTTCAGAAATATAGGTTTAAGAGTCAAGAAGTGCCGGAGTTGAACAGATATTGAACCAGATTATGATTGGACTTGGTTGGTTTGGTCAAATGTTGGCAAGGCAGGGTGCAGGGAGAAACGAAGCGCAGATGTGACTGAGGAGCAGTCTTAATATTGTTGACTGATACTTCATCATCGCACGACACAATGATGTTTCCTCTACAATTTATTTTCCCACAGGACGGGGAATAGATTCCAACAGAGCAGTAAGCTGGAAGCGAGCAGGCCAAGGGTGGAAGCCCCTTCTGCAAAACATCCGTAAATAAAGAAGACCCCAAAACCTGCTAAGGCAGCAGCGTCACATAAGAACCTTGAATTGACCAATGATTGTAGTGTGCCGTAAAAGAAGGTTATGCTGTTCCAGAGTCTGTGTAACGGTGAACCACTGGGAATCTGATCATGAGTCTTCATGTCAAGATGACGAGAATGCTCATCTACTGCAATCCAGAGACAAAGTCAAGTCGCAAATAATATGACATGCTTAAAACAAGAGCCATTGTGCCTTTCCAGTAAAGAAATATGATTGGAAGTGTGAACTACGTACCTAGTGTAAGTATATTCATTGAGTCCCTATTACTATGGTGTGAATTTCCCACAGTAAAAGTAATGGTTTAAGCCTCTCGAACATATATTAACCTGTCCATAATACTCAGTAAAAAGGGAGACCCTGTGGTATTAATTATGGACATCAACCACGTAATTTATTATAGCTAAGACACCAAGGTATTATAAAATGTGACAGTTTAGCTGATAAGCCAAAGATCAACTTTACTATGCCAGACTAACACAAGTTTTATCTATGAGCTTCGAACTCTACCTTAAACACAGTCATTGTAATATTCTACGATGGCCTTGAATCATGATCTTGAATGTAACCAGTGGCACCCGGGGGTCCCCCGCTATCTGCCTCTGATTGGGACAGGAAGCAGCAAAGTGAGTTAGGTGAGTGGGGAGGTGTTGATCGTTTTATGTGGGAGATCAGAGAAGACACAAGGCCTCAGTTGTCGTGATTTGTTGGATGTTTAAGGGGTAGCCTGTTCCACAAAAGTTAAGGTTCTTTTAACAGCTGTATGTTTTTGGATATTGCAGTGTGGCCGTACAGCTTTAATTGGGAGTTTGATTTCATTTAATCGTTAATTTTGTGTCTATTGTTTGTGCTTTTTAGAGTGACTGTTCAGCTTGTTGTGCACCATTTCCTGCTGTCGTTTTTGGTTTTGTTTGTCAGATTGGTTTGTTGCTGTGACCTCACTGTGGTGGGCGGACACAGTGGACTTGAACCTGTATATATATAAGTAGGTTTTAGAGCTGCATGTAGATGTTTGCTCTACATATGTAGAGTCAGGCCAGCCCCTATTCACAGTTTTAAGCTAAATTAACTATGTCCTCACCGCAGATATGTCTGTCTATTTAATAGACAGACGTGAGACACTACTATATTCTTTGGGAAGTTATAGACTGGCATATAGAATAAAACAGCAATCACACAGACCTTGTTGTTGATACATTTCAAATCCAGGAGTGAAGGCAATTTTTGAGAAAACTTTATGACATTTAGTGAATAGATGCTCACTTCTCACACATGCTGAACCCTAGCGTTGTTACTCAGAGTCAGGAAGAGATGCATCACGGTGTGAAGAGGTCTCGAGGATTGAGGTTGGCAACAAGACAGACGTCATAGCTGTCGTGCATGGCTGCTCGTCTTTCCACCACCGTCCACACATTGTCCGCAGGGTCCAATTCCAAAATCTCCTTGGTGATGATCTCATGACGGCCTGCAGCCACAAGACAAAGCATGTAAGTGATGGCTAGCCAAAATCTAATTTCCAGAGACACTGCCTCTTCAGTTAGTTAGGATTCCTTAACTCTGACAATGGAAAGTCTGCCTTTGGTTTGTGCAACAGGAGGAAATGTAGCCAGCAAATGCCATTTACCCTCAAGTCAGTCTGGTAGAAATGTGCACATCAAAAAACTGAAAAAAAAAAGACATTCACAGGTGTTAGGTGACTGACCGGCCCCCTTGTAGTATCCACAGAGGTAAAGCTTTCCCTCCACTACTCCTAGGTTGGAGGCGTTAGTTCGAAGGGCGAGCAGGGATGTTGGGAGGGTTGGTCCATCCCTCCAGGTGTCTGTATCTGGATTGTAGATCTCTACAGAGCTCAGACAGCGCCGTGATTGTCCACGGTCCTCTCCATCACAGCCTATACCACCTGAAATGAGGCACAGATAACCTTGTTCAAATGCATAAAACTTAAAAAGTACAGTAGTACTAGACAGTAATGCAGTGTTGTAGTCTGACCTAATATGTAGATTTCTCCATTGAGGACAGCTGTGCCACAGCGGTACCTAGAGTGCTTCATCCTGGTACACTCTGTCCACCTGTCTTTGCCAGGGTCAAACTGAAACACACGGTTACTCAGCTTGTCAGGCTCATCATCTGGCAGATCCTAGAGGATGAGAGGAAAGATTAAGGCAGAGAGAGGAAGAAAAAGACAAGAAAATGGGGTGATAAGTGAGAACTGAAAAGCAGAAATGGAAAAAAAAAAAAGGGGGATGGAAAAGAAGCAAATGTTTTCACTTTCTCACTTTAAATCACAGAAAAGATTCACTGCCACTAAATTGTATACATTTCACATTTATTTTGATGGTATGAAGTCTTGTTGGAAATAACTGAAGAAGCTGCAGTGTCATCCCTTTCATCTCATAGTGCTTTTTTTTTTTTTTTTTTTACAAATATTTTGGGATGTTACCAATAGAGGGTGCCAAAGTTCTGAATATGCATATTGTACACATTGTGAATTTTTTTTTAAACCCTCAAAACATGGCTTCACATTGTAAGTGTTCCTCCATATTATGAAATGTTTCTGAAGAAATATGCAATGCTCAAATTAAAGTTTAGTAAAAAAAAAAAAAAAAAAAATTCCCAAATTTGTGAGTGAAAAATTGTGATATCAAGTTTCTCCAGTTGAGTTTTTCCAATGCAATCTAACCAGAAAAGCAAAAACAACAGCTACAATGTTGTTCATGTGGGAGCCAAGTGCGTGAAAAGGAGCTTTTATGTACACTTCCCTACCCTGCATTTACGACTGACTGCAAAAATTCACTGACAGGTCTGTCGGTACCTGTGGTGTCCAGCCACCCAGCACATAGAGATGCTCCTTTAGGCTCACGGCACAGTGGCAGGCTAAAGGAAGTGGCAGAGGAGCAAAGCTTAGCCAGCTCCCTCCTCTCTTCAGCGACCATCTCTCCACACTGTCTGTGATTATGTAGTGATTGCGCACTTTCATCTGGCCACCTATTAAATAGAGGGCGTCGCCTACCAGCCCTAAAGCGTACATGTCCCTGTATGCAGCTGAGCACAACTCCACCCAGCTGTTCTCCTCTGAATTATCGTACCTGGAACACAAACAGGCGGTTCAGATTTCCAATGCCATTCACAAATCTGGATTTTGCATGCACTACCCCACACCCACCTGTAGAAATCAACCTTTTTGATTCTGTGTTGGTCTTCTGCTTCAATGGCCACCACTATATTATTCTCTCTGGTCACTGCTCCTGCTATGATCTGTCCCATACCTCCACAGGCCCTCAGTGGAGAGGGGATGTAGTAAATCTTTCTACCGTGGGCGGCAAAGCAAAAACTGAGATCAGCAACTCCTCCACGTCGGGCAGGCACTCCCTCCTTGTTTATTCCACCCAAACAGAGCAGCAGGTCAGTTGTCTCCATGCCATAGCGAAGAGCTGGGCGAGGTGGAGCTGATGTCTCACAGAGACCTGAGGTGTGGAGAGCAGCATCAATCATCCCAAAGCATTCAGCATCCCGTAGCAGCACCTGGGAGATTCATTTATAAGCATGAAAGTCAATCAGTCTACTTATCTCATTATACACGTTGATGAGGAGTCTTGTCTTATGCCTTGGTCCTCCCCTCCCGTCCCTTCTCACCGGGTTTCTCCTCCTTGCTTTGCGGAGAAATCCAGGTTCCACAAGCTCCAGCCGTACACGCCTGAGTAACTGCACGGCCTGGGCTTCGCTTTGTGAGTCACCCCTGCGCCTCTCCACCCAACGCAGCACCAACTCCAGCACAGCCTCCTCCTGCGATATGTTGAGGTCATCCGAGCTCAGCAGATCGCCAAGACTCTGGGCGTCCAGCTCCAGCACTTCTTCTTCCTCACAAACCTAGAGAGCAAGATTAAAGGAAAAGAAAAAAACAATGGCAATCATATCAAAATAGAAAAAAATAATTTAGTGGATGGTAGCCAAGATTGTTGAGGAGAAAAATTGCGCAAAACAGATCCAGAGGTTTCTGTCACCTAAAGGCAGTGCTAAGAAGTTGAGTAAGAGGAGTAAGAGAGAGCAGTGTGACATTCAAGCGTCACTGTAACAAAGAGCATCATGGAAGATCATCTTTTATGGAAATTTAAAGCAGGCTAATACTAAGGGGCTTATATAAGGAGCTCCCCTTCCTTTTCTTGTCTATATAAACATACCAAGCAGGTATTTTTCATTAATCATATTCAGGACATACGTTGTTTTCAGACATCATAACATGTTTTATCTTTAAACATGGAACCATTTTTGATGCTTCGAGTTAAAAAAATATTTTACACATATGATACTAAATGTGGGCTACAAGGTGGATCGGTGGTTAGCATGGTTGCCTCACAGCAAGAAGGTCGCCGGTTCACATCCCGGTGAAGACACCCGGGATCTTTCTGCATGTTCACCCTGTGCAGGCTCTCTGGCTTTCTCCCATAGTTCAACAACATGTTGAGGTTAATTGGTGATTCTAAATTGTCCGTAGGTGTGAATGTGAGTGTGCTTGGTTGTCTGTCTCTAAGTGTAGCCTGGTGACCTGTCCAGGGTGTCCCCTGCCTTCAACCTGAGTCAGATGGGACAGACTCCAGCCCCCCACTACCCTAGTGAGGATTAAGCGGCGTATAGATAATGGATAATACTAAATGCCTCACCCGCGCAAAGTGCTGGTAGAGGTATTTCAAGGCACCGTCCGCCAGAATAGTTGCCCCCAGGTCTCTGGCCCAGTGGTACAGACCGATGCAGTTCGACGGGTCCATGCGGGCCTCCATGTGGTTTTGACACAACCTTAACACATTAACAAAAAAGAGATGATGTGAGCAAAATAGTAGTAACAATAATTAACACCCCATGCTCCAGGTTCTTCGCCCACCTAAAGGCTCCATCTATGTGCAGCAGGAAGGCAGCAGCAGCCACTGCCTGGATGTTGTTGTTGGAAAGTGGGAGCTCAGCCTTGTACATGTAGTCCAGCAGCAGCTCCAGGCTCTGGGCAGGAATGTCTCTGAGAGGCACTTCTCCTCCTCGGGTCTCTCTCAGACCGCATGTAAACATGGCCTGGACACAATGATTTATCAAAAAAAAACAATGCAACATGATACAATCACAGTATCATAACATCATCTACACACTTGCTTGTAGCAATTCTGCAAAAAAAATTTTTAAAAATCAGGTTGCGTCATTGTCCTCAGTATGTTCACAGTGCATCGCCACTTTACCTGGAAATATGGACTGAATGCAGACAGCACCACCTTGTGGCAATGAAAAGGAATCCCTTCTGCCAACAGCACCACATCGGTGAGCTCCTCGGCTGCTCTCATCCTCTGAAGCTGCCTGAGCAGAAGTGAGCCGTGTTCTGCATGAGCAGCGTGCAGCAACTCAACATCCATGGACTCTTGTTCTGGACGTCTGAACCACTTATGTGAGCGCAGAGAGGAAGACCTTGTGACAGAGTTGTGCCAAACACATCTAAGAAAAAATTGTGAGAGGCCATCAGGAGAGCCAGACACATTTGTAAATGTACCTGGCAACTTTCTGCCAGTGCACTTGTGCTGCTTGATCAAGCGAATACATGTCAGTAATGTTCACTATATTTCTAGCTTATTGCTTTTGATTTACATCAGACAGAACATGTTGTCGGGCCAAACAAAAATCCAGATTTGAAATTCGTTTGATTGTGAGATTTATTATGGTATAATATCATGCAAAACTCACAGTGAGGTGACATCTAAACACTCTGGCTTCCATTTCAGACTTGTTTTGCAGTCTTTGTGTAATTTGCAATTTGAGCTCAAACCTCCACTGAATTGTAATTTGAATAAAATTACAAATCAAACACCCCAAATGAAATCCTGCATGACAAGAAAAAATGTGTTCCTAAGTGAAGACTGAAGGCTGAAGGACTGTCATTATCTCCAATGTGCTGGATCCACGCACAAAACACATTTGGCTCCACTTTCTGTTTCTTCCAGTTGAGTTAATGAATCACTGCCGGGTGTTTTGCACGAGTGACTTCACCCATAACAATTGCTGTAGTCACCATTTTATGAACACACGAAATGTGCAAAACATTGTGGACACCTGGATGTTTCCCGAAGTTACACAAGTGAAGGATTGAAAGTAAAATTAATTGGGTCCATCTAGATTAGTGGATTGCGAAAGGCCAGCATTGACAAAATGTGTCTAGTATTTTGTATTATTTAATTGCAGGTCAACACATCACATACTTTAAAGAATTGTAACTAATGCCAAACAACGGAATGGAGCCTCGCAGACTGTTTATTTGTTGTCTGGAGGGATATTGGCCCACACACGTGTATGAAATCGATCATGATACGAAAGCTAAACATGCCCAGGTCACCTGCCAGACATGCACAGGCAGTGCACAGAATGAGCCATAGCATGTTAGCATGACTTAAGCTAAGCACATGCAGAAAAACAGGTATCATACCAGTAGTGTCCAAAGATTATCCCAGGTCAAGATTTAGAAGGTTCTGAGTCAATATTACGTCTCATAGCTTGAACTACAACACAGATCTGCCTTGTGTTCTGTGCTATTTACCGACAGGGAGTAGGGGCAATTGCACACTCACTAGTTAAAAAAAAAAAAAAAAGAAAGTTTAAAATAGACCAGCAAGTGCCTGTGGAGCCGTTGGTCTGTTCAGGTTTCTAGAAGTTGCCTTTCAGTCAGAGCTTACTCTTGTTTAAACAGTGTTCCACAATGCTATCTTCCAAAACTGCATGCAATTTTTTTTTTCTGACATGAAGGTACAGATTTCCTTCACAAGCTAAAAGAATTAGTAGCACAATAGTAACAAGTGGTTGACATTTAATTCTCCAGACATGAAGGGGGAAAAGCATTTCACAGTTTGATGTCAATGTCAGGGGATGTTTTATATATAGAAGCTCGAGTTGTTTATTCTGGACTGAAGTTGGACAATTAGAAGGAATTGTAATAATAGGCAGAAGGTATTTTCTGTCAGTTTATCCTTTAGTTGGGTTCTCCAAAGGCCTCTGCATAGCCATATAAACTTGGAAAATAATATTTACTTGTCTATGAGTTCTTATTAGTTCCACAAATGACCAAATCCCTGCTTCAGGTGCAAAGAGGTTAAAAGAAACATCAGCAAAGACAGCAACAATTAGAGAAAAATCTAAAGAAATCTAAATTATTTTGCAGAATGGTATTGTTTTCTTCTGTCCTATTCTGTTGTCCACCACTTGGCCTCCAGGGAATCTATGAAATCTGACTCCTACACTGGGAGACACTGGATTAATCTACCTAAATATAAAGGAGTTAAAAATAGGTCCAACTCCACAAGCAATTGAGAGATCAGGATTAATGATCTAATAATGTCCACATCAGGTTTAAGTATCTCCTCCAGGGATCATTTTCAAAATACAGTAACATTTAAAAGTTTGGGTCGGCTTATTCAAAGGTTTTTATTTTATTTTTTTCATTTTTCTTATTTCCTAAATTCTGCAATAGTACTGAAGACATTTAAACTTGTCTTTGCATTTGAACCATGACTTGCGTTTTGCCAAAGAAACACAGCAAATAGCCTTATTCAGCTAATGTAGTAGTCCATGTTTCGACACCCATCTCCGAGGTCCCCGAGGACTCGACCTTGGTCATTTTTTACATCAAAAAATAAAAGTTGAAGCTTAATGCAACTGGCCCAAAAAGACAAAAATAACAACGAAAAAATTAGCAGCTCCTCCAATTCACATGCATAATGTAGTTTAGACTTGCTGTGTGGTGTCTGTTAGAAGGCAGCCCCTTGCAACATCAGCACTTCCACTAATCTCTAAGCAAACACCTGCAGAGAGGCGATAGCAGCAGCAGCAGCCCTGCAAACTATCAGGCAGCATACAATTTGTTAAGACAAAGCAGTAGCTGTTATGCCATCAAGTGCAAGAAATAAACAGTGTAAAACGTGTTACGTATGTGTACGCTGGGCCATTTATTTCATATTGGCCCGAGATTAGCTAATGTTTCACACAACAGCAACATCCTGAATTAAAATGCAGCTCATGAGGGGGCAGTATCAATAATAGCTCAATTTAAAGTCAAATTTGAGCTTGAGTATAAGATTGTATAGATTGCTAAGATTGAAAACAGCCTCAACTGTTGTGCTTTGTATGGAGGAGACACCATGATCCACCATCACTTTAAGACTTCAATCTGGAGAAAAAATCAAGAACTTTGAAAGTTTCTCCAAGTGTAGTCACAAAAACATTATAATGAAACAGGCTTTGATTAGTTACGAGCCTCAGAAATCACCAATTTCAGGCAGCAGGCTCATGAATGAGGCCTGAATGGCCAAGTTGCTGCAAGGACGCCACAACTGAAGCACGTTAGTTGTAAACGGAGCATTGCTTGGGTGAAGAAACACAAGGAATGGTCAGTAGACTTTGTTCTGATAAGACCCTAATTTGAGATGTTTTAGTTCCAGCTGGTGTGTCTGTCAGGGTGTTTACTGGTGACAGTGTTGGTCTTCTAGCTCGTGCAACATTCTGGCACCACGACATTATGGCATCACATCTGGTTTGTGCATAGTAGAACCATCAATAGATTTTATAGCAGGAAAATGGCACAAAACACATCTTCAGACTCTATAATGGCCATCTGACCAAGAAGGAGAATATGATTTGATGATGAGCTGGACGGCAGAATGACGGCAAAGCAGCCAACAGGTGCTCAGCATATGAGGGAACGTCTTTAAATCTGTTGGAATACGGTTCCAGGTGACGAAATAAGTCCAAATGAAGATGAATAAAAATAACAATGTTTAATATGTCTTCACTTTAACATGTCATTTCTTGGATTTTGTTTCATGTCTGTAAAATAAAAGGATAAATTAGATCAAGCGATATTAAAACAGTGCACATATTATCCATGTGTGTAAATGCATGCACGCAAACTCATGCACACACGTGTATACCACCGTACAAAAAAACAATAAAAACAACAGCATGTGGATGGGCCGGCTGGCACAGTCAGCACGTGGCTCACAGCATCAGTGAGACACCGCATTAATCAGAGCCTGTTGTAAACTCTGCTTTATTGGCCAATATTTCTACACGCCTGAGGGTACAGTAGTCTTAAAAGCAGATTTTATGGTCATATTCAGCAGCGGTTTGCTACCGACTGTGACTGAGTGGCTCCATGCGTCTCTGCTTAAATTGCTGCTGATGGAAGTGACAAACTTCTGGTGGTACAAAGTCAAACATTCACAAAAACACGTACTCATAGCACACTTTGTTCATTTCATAGACTTCGTCACAAGTCCAAAAATGTGGCATGAGGGTGGAGGAGGTGTCTGCTTCCTGGAACAGGCTGTTGGAGGTGACATAAATTTACACGCAGTATTATTTCAGGCTTATTGTTCCCTTGCAGTATTTTCACGCACAGTTGAGCGCACGACATTATGCAACAGCAGGAGCAAAGTGTATAGACAGTTCACCGTTTATGGACAGTGCAGATTAATCAGTGACACCGGACCTGAATGCGAATACACCAGCTCGTCTCTATATAACAAACGTGTGCACGTGCCGGTAGCACTCTGCCAGCTCTGATCCCAGCACTTCAGCAGGACCTTGGGAAGGCCTCAGTTTACATGCATGAAACTGAATGTATTTAGGATTTAAAATTACTGGGAAAAAAAAAAAAAGTCTAACTTGAGTTTGACAATACCATATAGATCATTTGCTGAAGTTTTGACAACAACTAGGAAGACGTCCATGACATCCCGTCGAAGTGCAGCGCTTAAGAGTCCTCATAAGATCAAACTGGAATCATTTTGCTGATCCTCTGACTGGATTACTTTGCTAAAATAAGATGGTGATGACTGCACAGCGTTCACTTATATCCCCTTTTTGCTCTTCCTATATCACGCTGCAAAACTTGTGAATGGGAAGTGCTCAGTGAATCATAATTGTTTTGTTGCTTGCTCTATTATCATCATAAAGTCAAGCCGTTCCAAAGTTTCCATTCATATAAACCAATTTAAGAAACTAGGTCAGGAAAACAAGCGACTTCCCGACCACGAGGAAATCTACAACCCTAATAGGTTATTTCTTAACACGTAACCCACATAACACTTCACCTCTTCATCCCGAGCAGTTAAATGATTTATCTGGCTATTTACCTTTTGATAAGAGTTTATACAAGCAAAGAGGTGTGCAGGGGAATACAGAGGTAATGCACACATCAATCACAAGGTAACGGTGAGTTTATTTCATGAATATTTGTCTTTGCTCAACCCAGTTATTCAGTTTGTTATTCCTTGCTACTTTTATGACCCCTTTGTGCGTCTCTATTTTTAACAAATGTTACGGCATTCGGATCAACAAATACTTTCAGGATAGAAAGGATTTTGAACATCTGTCTTTATAAGAAATGACCTTGATCGTTTTTATAAAACATTTGACACACATGAACACACAAACAAACTCATATGAATAAAGCTATGACATGCAGTTTCTGTAGAACGAAGGAAGTTTCTGTCCTCTCACCTCAAGTGTTAAACGCTTGCTCACCCTGACTCTGGTTCTTTTGGGGAGTTTTTCAATTTGAAAAACGAACAAACAAAGAAAAAAAACACACACACATTCGTGCACAAATTTGTGTTTTGAAGAAAACATGCAAGACTGAGCCTTATAATAACGCGGTGTCCTTACTGTCACAAAAACCACTAAGCTCGGCTGACACCTCTCAGTTTTCTACAAATCTGACTTCCCTGCAAACAGAGGAATTCAGATAAGGTGATGGGAAAATGGTGCAAACTTTGACCAAAAAGATATAATCTAAGCATGCTCAGTTTCTTTCAACAGGATTTATAAAAGTGGATCGTGTTCAATAAGGTTAAAGGCAAACAAAAAAAACCTACTCATCAAAATGTGTTTGGATCCAATGTGAATCTTAACTCAAATTTTAGTAATAATGTACTCATTCATGTCTGGTTACGTATATGTTTGTGTAAATTAGGGCTCTCACAGTTTTCACGAGTTACCCTTTCAGTTGCGCTTGGTCATCAAAATGTTTTGACAAATTTCCATGTGTGTGACAGGGACCAGGGTTAATATGTGAACATTAATATGTGAATGTTACATCCAACACTCATCTATTGCTGTTAGGTATTTCAGCAATGTCCTCTTCTGAGTTTCTTTACATATGCTGTGGACTCGTTGAAGCGATTGTTTTGCCGGTGATCACTAGATAACACAAAAACCTGAGGATTCTTTTCCTGACACTAAATTTTAGGTGGCGACAAGTAGCTTTCAGTATTTAAAGCTCTTGGAAAGGCGTTCTGAACAGTGGTGCTGCTGAAGTGAAGCATGGAATTACTGTATAAAACAGAGGGTTACAACTAAATTGCTTCAACTTCCTCACCAGTGAAAACATAATCACTAAAACATTAACACTTGAAAACATCTACACTGCAGTAAATGTCCTGCCGATCACATTTCACAGATATTCTGTGCAGGCTGCATTCGAGGAAAACATTGGTGCTAAAAATGAAAGGCAACTAGGACAGTTTCTCTCCGATGGGAAGCAAACATGCCAGTAGTGAGTGTGTTACTTTTTCAAAAAGAAAAACAGAAAGTCTTTTTTTTTTTTTTTTTAAATCAGAGTTTGACTTTTGTCACACACAGATTACAACACAGTACATTTCTTCTGCCACATATCCCATCTTGTCAGGAAGTCGAGGTCAGAGCACAGGGTTGGCCGTGATGCCGCAGCCCTGGAGCTGATAAGGTTAAGGGCCTTGCTGAAGGGTCAGAAGGGGCAGCTTGGCCTTGCCGGGCCTTGAGCTGCACCACAGCACCTGGTTAAACCTACTCGTCTCAAACGTTATAGCGTACTGATCCCCGTCTCACAAAGTGTGTGTAGCAAGATAAACCCCAATCAATAATGAAAGTCCTTTTGACAAAGACCCTATTAAACATTAACCAGCTCAACATTAACATCACAAAGATGATTCGAAGGAGCCCCGTCAGCAGTGTGATGGATGAGTTTGTACTATAAGTTCACCTGGTTCAAACGGCCATTTATTGAATATGTTTCGATGCTGACGTGACGCCTTGGAACCTCTTCAATATAAAAGGCATAAACACATATTGTGTATGAAAGCACATCTGTGAGGTTTGAAGTAGTTTTGAAAATGACAATGCATTAATCAACTTATTTTACCCCCTTGTTTTGTTTCTCATTCCTACAAACTTTTATTTATATAGCACTTTTCTTAACAAGGCAATAAAGTTCTTAACAGAAAGGGAAACAAGAATCAGACAACATCATTTAAAATCAAACAAAAAACAACAGTGATCCTAAAACAGAGGGGAATAAGGTCATACGTACAAAATAACCTGTCACCAGTGGGATGACAAAGTGCATTTCTAAAAGCATTCCAGTGAATCAGATGGAATTCAAAGGGCATCAAAGATTCTGCTAATCTTGTTAGTCAAATATACAATACGATGTGGCGTGGTCTCCTTATTCACAGAAGACAAGAAAACCAAACATTGATGCCGCGCAGACGCTGGTTAAATAGTAAAGACACATGTATGAGATATAGCAGATTTTAGTAAAGGAAACATGTTCAAATTAAAGTCTATAAAAACATAAGTTGTTGTAGAAATCTTAAATAGAGCATCAAAATCTGTTGGTCACCTGTTGGTCGTCGTCGGGGGGGGAAAGTTTTAATGCTTAGGATTTTTTATTCTAATTATTTTTTTGGACCATGAAGTTACATAAAACTCAGTGTACATTTCCAGAAGCACAGAATGTTACAGCTTTTCTGCTGACAATTAACACTGTGTTACTTTTTCACCTGAGTAAGGAAAGTCTGGCGGCCATAAAGATAAGGTCTGTCTGTTCCACACGTCTGATGCAAGCATTTGATAAAAGAAAAACTAAGATATAAGCTTCTATCCAGTCACATCCTGCTGAGTGCGTGTTAATGCACATGCATTGCAATATTCAGGATCACATGCAGTGCTACAGTGTCTTGGTGTCAAGTTTACCAGCTGTGCAGTTTTTGAGCATTTACTGAAGCATAGCCTTTCAGATGATTTTCACCAAGTTAATCACTGTCGGCTAACGCACATGCTTGTACACACATTAGCTCAGGTGTGTGTGAGCAGAACAGGGACTTGTGGGATGGTTGTTGTTCTCTTATAAGGCCAGGAAAGGAACAGTCACTCCCACAGTCCAAAAACAGCTGTAGTAACAAGCACTGTCAGTCAGCATCGACCAGTGAGGAGGCTTCACTCTCACTACACAGTGGTGACACCTGTAACTATCTCTTCTATTCCCGAGGACCCTCAGACAGAAAGCAGGGACTCAAAAAGACACCAGCTTCGCAGAGGGTCTGCTGAATTTGCTCCACAAGACAAGGACATGGAGGAGATGGAGTATTTTGTGCAGAGGGAGGTTCTGGATGAGTTACGTCTGGATGAAGTGGCACAAAAAGGGACGTGGTCCATTAAACCAACTCTGGGCGAACGGGTGAAAGAGTCCCTGAGGTAAAAATAGAGAGGAGAGGACACAGGGGAGGGAAATGCCAAAGGCAAATCGGACCACTGAAAAACACTGACGCAAACAGACAAAACAGAAAAAACAAAACACTTGTTTTTTTGGTGCCAGTGCATTTTTCTGTGTGATAGCAACTATATATGTGCTTGTCTGTATGTGTGCCTCTAACTGCTCAGTGAACCTTTGAAAAGTTGCTCACAAATAGGCAAATGAGTCATGTTGCATTTGCGTGCAGAGTGTACTTGTGTAGTTGGCTAAGTTCACAGGTTTATATCTCTTGAAGATTTTACAATGGCCTGTAATACATTACATAAGATTCTTAGAAAGCTCTTGAGCATTTACAATAGCACAGCGCATTTTAGGAACATAGATTTTCCATCCAATCAGTGAAATAATCTTGTGACATTTTAGCAGAGGGGGAGAAGTTTCTGAACCTCTTCTTAGAAAAAGAAATTATTCACAGAGGCAGGCATTCTGGCATTTTAATAGTAAACATTTGTTGTGATTGAAGTGAACAGTAATATATCAATCAGTCGGTTTTGTGTGTCACTGTTTTGCAAGGCCAGCTGATAAAACCTGCAGCAGATGTTGCAATTCACACATCTGACGACACTGCATTGCTTATAAAAATGTATTATTATGTATGTTTTACAGTCTCTCTTCAGCTAATTTAATATATATATTGTAATCATAGTGTTTTCTTTTCTTTATCTTGCAAGTAGCATAGATGACTAAAGCCAAAAAAAAAACATTCAGTGAAAACTTGACAGCATTGTTGTGTACCTTACATACTCAGTAGCTCCAATGTTGTGTTTCTCTGGTTGCAGGTGTTCAGTGCCCAGGCTGAAACAAACGCTTCTGAGCTGGATACCTGTTCTTGGCTGGTTACCTCATTACTCTTTCAGAGAAAATGCCATAGGGGACCTGATATCTGGCTGCAGTGTGGGCATCATGCATCTGCCGCAGGGTTTGTATGTATGAATGTGTACACTGACGGGGGCTCACAGAGTTTATCCACACACTTTCAAAGAAAAAATTTTTTTTCAAGAGCTACGTGAGAGGATCGATACCGTAATCACGTCTGTCTGTTAATCATGAAGCTGTGGTTAAATTAGCCAAATGTACAGACACGAACAGACAAGCGAGCAGCAACAGCTCGCTCGGCTCTGTGCGAATGTAAAGACGACAAATTGTGTTTTTTGTGGAGTCACTGCTGCTTCATATTTAATGAACAGACATGAGATTGGTCCACTTATTTCACTTTCATCAATAAAGAGCATATGTTTCCCAAATGTTTTCAACTGCCAAAAATGTGTCTTCCTCAACTGTCATTGAATTAGTTTTGGTCAAGGGACAGGCTTTCTCATACTTCTTTTTCTTCTTTGACCAGGCATGGCGTATGCTCTTCTGGCTTCCTTACGCCCAGTGTTTGGCCTTTATACCTCCCTCTATCCAGTGCTGGTCTACTTCATCTTTGGTACTTCCAGACACATCTCCATAGGTGAGAGGGAAACACACGTGTGGGATTTAAAAGGTGGAAAGCAAAGAAAAACATGTAAAGATGGATAAACAAATTCTTACTTGTGTCTTTTTGCATGAATGTGTGTGTGTGTACATGCTCGTGTGTCCAGGCACGTTTGCTGTGATCAGCATCATGATTGGGAGTGTGACAGAAAGGCTGGCGCCGGACAGCAACTTTATTGTAAATGGGACGAATGGGACAGAAATCGTGAACCTCGACGAAAGGGACGCACACAGAGTGCAGATAGCATGCGCCCTCACATTCTTGGCTGGAATCTTTCAGGTGTGTGTTTTTGTATGTGTGTGAGTCCACTTTGACCGCACTGAAAACTTCCAGTGCCTTTACTGAGCAGTAACCTGCCTTTTGATTAACCTGCGCTCTCTAATTTCCCATCCTAAGATCCTGCTGGGTGTGGTGAGGTTCGGTTTCGTGGTCACCTACCTGTCTGAACCACTTGTTCGTGGCTACACTACAGGATCAGCATGTCACGTGTGTGTCTCCCAGCTAAAGTACCTGTTTGGAGTTTCACCATCTCGCTACGCTGGTCCCCTCTCCCTCATTTATGTGAGTATGTCACATATTATCCAACTCATACTAAAATAGTATTCTGACTTACTTGCACCTCTTCTCTTCCATTTCATGCTACTTCTACAACTCTACATTTTGAGGGCAATAAATTGTGTTTTGTGCTTTAAGATTTTACTTACATTACATTCCTTACAAAACAAGTAATGATCTGTGCATCATTACAAAGCATATTATAGTTAAATTGGCTATACATGCATACCTACTTGTAAATGCATTCCTAATACTTGTTCTTTTTTTGGTTGCCTAACCAAGCAATTTACCAAATATCAAAATTGATATACCATTGATTAAAGTATTAATGCACATTTCACAACTAATTCACTTACAATCAAAGGCCCTGGACAGCCACACAGGAGTTGTCAGTAGCTCCAGCGGATCTCTGCTGATCTGTTTGAAGTTGGGTGGTGCGATGCGCAACGCTACAGGAGGCCATATACTACATATGATAAAGGTGTACTTTCACCCCTCCTAATCTGTGCAACTTTACATACCCACAGAGTCCCAAGATGAAATAACATCATGCAACTTAAATGAATACGCCCATGTGGAGTACAGAATGTGCAGTACCAGATGTGCTTTTAGTTGTTGGGGTTTTTCTTTTGTCAAGTGGGATTGTGTGGATGGATTTTGGCACACGCTGTCAGTATACATTTTCTCCTGCTGCACTCCAGCTAAATGCTACAAGCATGTCTCATATTACACAAAAAGGGAACTATTAGCAGTAGGCTAGTGCTTTGATGTTTCAAAGGTAACTGAACAATGTGCATAAAAGCTGGAGACTTGCAGAAACACCTCTCACAAACTCTGCAAAGATGTGAAATGTGAAAAGGAGACAAGCCAGGTAAAATGATCACGGCAAACACTGGACATTGGAAGAAGGCCTCATAGCTGAAAACAGTATAAATGAACCGAGGGCAAACAAAAACCATGGCAAATATCTTCAGATTCTGATTCCCTGCAGAGCTGTTATCATAACTGATATTTCTACAATTGTGTCCACTTCCTCATCTCAGGGGAAGCAGTGTGGCCATTGCCTTCTTGTTGCTTTTTACAGTATATTTGCATTCATTTTACCTCCAACTGTTATTTCCATCTCCCCTCCACTGTTTCCTTCGCAGACTCTGGTGGACCTTTGCAGACTGCTGCCTCAGACGAAGGTTCCAGAGCTGGTGGTCAGCCTGGTGGCGCTCAGTGTTCTTATTGTGGTCAAAGAAGTCAATGCGTGCTACGCAAAAAAGCTGCCAATGCCTGTTCCAATAGAGCTCATAGTTGTGAGTCCTGCCTTTGCTTTTTCTGCACAAACATTAGGTGTACACATTTATTAATCCAGCAGGGGGCATCTTGACCTCTGTGATCAGAGGAGTAGAGGAACTGTTTGGGACTGCATGTGAGGAAAATAATGATTTACCTCATGTACTCATCCTGAAACACCATGGTTTGTTCTTGTTTTCAACAGATCATAGCAGCTACAATCATTACCCACTTCTGCGGACTTAGTGACAAATACTATATTGATGTGGTTGGAGAAATTCCCAGTGGGTAAGTTCGTCTTTGTATGTTTGTACAGTAAGCAAAAGAGATGGGCTAGGAGGGTGACCCACAGGATACCTGTTAGGGCAAGACTGTTTACTAAAGACCCACATTTCACAGCTGTCAAAAATGCAGAGCTGTTTATAAGACACAAAAACACTCTCTAGGGGGGGAAAAAAAAGAAAGGTCACATTGTGTGTTTGTATGAGTGAGCGTCTATTTAAGCTGGGAAAGTTCCTGTGGTGGAAAAACCCATAAGTGAGCAATGCATCTCCATAGAAGTCATAAAACAGGGAAGTGTAAATTTAGGAAATAATAGTAGATAAATGTCACGTACATACAGTTTCAGAGTGTGTGTGTGTGTGTGTGTGTGTGTGTGTGTGTGTGTGTGTGTGTTTTAATCATTTCATATATGTGTGCCAATGATTAAAACCTAAACCATGCTTCTTCTTCTTTTTTTTCTTTCCCCTGCTACAGGCTCAAGGCTCCTCGTGCTCCAGATGCCACTTTGTTCTCAGAGGTCTTAGGTGATGCCTTTGCTGTGGCCATTGTGGGCTATGCCATCAACATTTCTCTCGGCAAAACATTTGCCCTCAAACACGGCTACAAGGTGGATAGTAACCAGGTGAGAAAAACACACACAGACACTGACACACACACACACTGTGGTACTCACAAACAGCTGATAGAGTTATAATTGGAGTGCCTGTTCTTGTCTGACTCACTGTTAACAGGGGAGAGTAATATTAGACTTTGCCCTCGAGTCACTCACAGTTGGTCATGACACATGTCACATTAGTGGAAACTATTGTTCAGATTGTTCCAGATCAAGCCTCGTCTCGACAGGATCACTTCCACAGACTTGTGCATTTCCGTTCATGATAATTCTAGTGTATTGTTTGTTTTTTTTTATTGTTTTTTTTAAAAAGTCTGTTCAAGTAATTATTGGCATTAATTGCAAAAGCAAAACATTGGTTCATCTCAGATTCAGACTGCAGTCATGGCAGCATGACTGAAGCAAAAACAAAAATGGACTTATGTCATTCTTATCACTAACGTTTTTAAGGCATTTTCTGCAAGTTATTTGCAGTTTTTCACCAGCAATGTTTGTAAAATGTCATTTTATATTCGAGAAGTTTCCACTTGCATATTTGTGTGATCAAAGGAAATACTTTTTTTTCTGATAGCACTTTATGTACCGTCAGTGTGATTATATCCTAGTAGTAACAACAGGCTATAATTGAGTTGTCTAAATTTCTTAAGGAGTTAGCCAAAGATGTGTTTAACTCAGTAATTATACAAATCCATGTTCACCTCAAACTCCTCCCTGTGTCATGTGACAAATTTCAACGTAAATCTGCTCAATAGCAAGCGTGCTTTGCTTTTCGTTAGCCAACTTGCTGTGCATATGGCAAAAATAAATGACATGAGATTATGTGCTACAATAAAATAAAGATACAAGGCGCATGAAACCAGTAGGTTCTGCAGAAAGGTGTGTCGCTCTGTCATGGAGATTCAAAGCTTTCCTTTTTTCATTTGTTCATTGTCTTCTGATTATTCATTCTTTGTGTCCAACCACAGCCAGGGATTGAAGTGCACTGTCTGCCCTTTGCTGCTAAATCAGCCATCAGTTTATAGGAAGTAGGATTAAAAGATAGATGCAAATAACTTCTTACAACCTGCAGTTTTTTTTTCAAGCACATGTAGGCATTAGTATTTTTTATCTCTTATCATTATGTGTAACACAAAGACTTGTTTACACAAACGCACACTGGCAGAGTCATGTGATTGGGACCATGCTGCTCTGTAAAGAGACGGGTTAGGAGCACTCAGAGCCGCAAAGAGCTGGCCTGCTAAAACATTAATGCCCAACAAGCTTTACTCAATCAAGCATCTTAAATATACTGTCCACGGCTCTCCACGTGGCACTGATGTGTGAACCAGGCCATAATAGTAATGAATGCTCTGCTAATTTCCCTGACTTCAAACCTTTTAAACTGAGGTCATGGTATTAATAGAACCAAACGTCTCGATCCATATCAAAGGTCATCTATTTTTCAGCCTATACATGCATGATATTAAGTTTAACTAAAATGCTATGTTTGTCTTCCTGTTTCTGTTTTTCCAGGAGCTGGTTGCCTTGGGACTCAGTAACACTGTCGGTGGCTTTTTCCAGTGTTACTCTGTGACTTCGTCCTTGTCTCGGAGTCTTGTCCAGGAGAGCACAGGGGGAAAGACACAAGTAAAAACACAGCACATATATAGTCCTGTGTAGTTTTCAGTTTTCAGGCACTAAAAATAAAGTAAGGAAGCTTTAAAAAAAAAATGTTACAGACAGTTCAACAAAGCGTAGAGAAAAGCCCAAGTTAAATAAATACACAACGGTTTAAATGTATATTTGCACACGTATACGTGGCAGGTAAGGAAGTTCAGTTCCTCTGTGGATTTAGGGACTGATCAGATGATGTCCGCATGGTATACCTCTAAGTTGTCTAAAACTTTTGCACAGTAGGGTTCCTGATTACATATGACTCTCTAGTTACTGTTAAGATTATTTATTGTACAATAAGTGAGTGTTTTCTCTGTGTGTGTGTGTCTGTGTTTCATCAGGTTGCAGGGGTAATTTCTTCTATCATTGTGCTGATCACAGTTTTGAAAATAGGTTCTCTCTTTGAAGATCTCCCCAAGGTACCACTCTCCTTCCTGTGCCGTTTCTCACTAGCGATCGGTATCTCTCGTGGCAATATTATAACCAATCCGACTGTGGGAATGTGGGAATTCATTTGTCTCTGTGCGTGTTTGCTCCTCAGGCCGTCTTATCCACAATAGTGTTTGTGAATTTGAAAGGAATGTTTAAGCAGTTCCTGGACGTGCCTATGCTGTGGAAGACCAACAAGGTTGATTTGGTAAGACTTAATCCGCTTTAACAGTCATTCAGCTCAGTTGAATCCTGCAGGCACATTACTGAACTGTTGACCCCGTTGACTGTCAGTGTTTTTTACCGCCCTCTAGCTGGTGTGGCTGGTAACATTCATAAGCACCATCCTGCTAAACCTGGACCTGGGCCTGGCTGTTTCCATTGGCTTTTCCATGCTTACCGTCATCTTCAGAACACAACTGTAACTACACAACTCTAATTATTAAATACGGATGTACATGCAAAACATTTAACAAGATTTTTACAGAGCTGAAGGCAGTTCTTGCTGCAATAATAACATTTTAATTCCTTTCAGACCTCACTACTCTATCTTGGGCAACGTGCCAGGCACTGACTTGTATCTGGACACAGAGACGTACAAGGAGGTAAGAATATTGCTCAATATTGTATTGATTCGAAGAAAGTTTAAATTTAGCTCAACCCAAATCGTGAAAAAAGACATGTTTTCTCATTCATCATGTGCAGTAGTTAGCCAAGTAGAGAGCTGTCAAAGTAGTGAGCCATCTTCATTCAGGGATGTCGACGGAAAAGTCAGATATCTCAATAACTGGTCAGACAAAAGTAGAACTACCTTTACTAGATACTAAGGGTATATGAGATTTTTTTCCTTTTTTCTGCTATTGGGTTCAACTGACCCTTTTAGAGGAGCACTCTGGATAGCGTTACATCCACTTTCAATCATTAAGAGATAGAAGAGCTCAGTTTAGTCAAACAATACCTGGGGGAGTTAGGAAGTGCAAATGAAAGTGGAACAGGGTTTAAGTTTCTAAGGCCTTCTACTGTCTGATTTGTCCCTGCAGGCTAAAGAGATTCCAGGAATTAAAATCTTCCGTTCATCTTCAACTATCTACTACACAAATGCTGAGATGTACTTGGAGGTCCTGCAAGAGAAGGTGTGTGTGTATGAGTACACATGAACGTGGGTGTATGTGTGTGTGTGTGTACAGGCCGGTGGTGCCTTTGATTATGAGATGCGATCCCTGTCCGCCGTCTACGGCACCCATAATTGCTTTCATTATCTCTCCCACTTGTCTCACTTTCTCTTCTCTCTCTTTAATGTGATGCTCGGCTTTTTGTGCAGAGTGGAATTGAAATTGGGAAGCTGCTAACAGCGAAGAAGAAACAGCTCGCAAAGCAGAAGCGTCAACAAGAGAAAGAGAAAAAGAAAGCCAAAAAGGAGGAAAGGAAACAAGTACGGTATCCTAAATGGCATATTTAGACAGAGTTGAATTCTTCTGTAATAATACCAATCAGTTATGGATTTCAGTTGGTATGTTTTGAAATAGTTGTCTTCACTTTCTCAACTTTTTTTGGCAGAAAAAAGCCATCAAGCACTCATCCAATGGCACATTCGCTTTGAAGGAGACAGAGATGAACAAGAGGAAAGTCCCTGAAGAAAGAAACGGGCAGAGTCAAGGCAATGGTGTAGTCTTAAGTGTGACAGAAACAACCGCAAATGGCTTTAGTAAAGGCCAAGTAAACTGGGCTTACCAACCTGACACAACCATGTCAGACTCAGACTCAGACACAGGTTGCCATGGCGATGACAGCATCACCCAGGTTTCGCACCACAGTGACGAGGATAAAGGAAGGGCCTGCAGATCAGACACACACAGCATCATCTTGGACATTTCCACGACCAGCTTTGTGGATACAGTCTCTGTGAAGACACTAAAAAGTGTACGTATGAGCCAGGATCTGTCCATGATGAAGTTATTAAATTAGTCACCAGACATCAAATAATAGATTAAATAAATGACCATTTACAATTTTCTACAAAGAAGAATAGATGACAAAAACAAACACAACATGATTTTTGTCTTCTCTTCTAGATTTTCAAGGACTTTGGACAGGTTGATTTGGAAATCTACCTTGCTGGCTGCCAAGGTGAGAGCTGCACCAGATCAAACCAAGACAGAGTTAATGTCATCAATGCAGAGAGAAGGCACTTAAGTTTTTGATAATGCATTAAGATCTCAGCGTCAGTGGTGCCACAAAATATCTTGTCAGACACGTCAGTCAGAGATAAATGTTTATTCCTATAATCACAAATGCTTTCCCGCTTCTGCATTAATGATCTTTCGCCGTCTTACCTTAGCCTGTGTCGTGGAACAGCTGGAAACGGCAGGTTTCTTCTCGGACTCCATCCCAAAGAGCAGGCTGTTTGTCACAGTTCATGATGCAGTGCTTCATATTCTCAAGAAACTGGGGCAGAAAGACTTTGTTCTTGTGAGTCAGGCTTACATGAATGGTTACTCATTACACTCTTGAGATTTCGCATCTTTACTTATCACTCATTATTGATGTGACATATTCAGAAATTTTCATTCCCTCAGTACTGAATCTTTCAAAAACATTTTCAGGATGTCTCCTGCAACACCCAGATGTGACCAGCAGGTGTCAGATTGTTCCAACTCCAGCCATCTTCCTCCTCCTCCTCTTCTTAGGCTGCCTGTTCCGTTGCTCACTATTGGTCACCAGTGTCTCCTCCCCTTTCAGTGGGGGAGAATGCACCACCTTGACATGGCGGACGGTTGCCATGGAAATACAGGGAGCCGTTGCTGTGGCAACAGGCTTTTTATGATATTGTCTAATGAGATAGCCAGCAATACGTCATTGCAGCTCTCTCGCTGTGTGGTGTGTGTTAGAGACAGCGAAGGGGTGGGGGCTGAGTGGGAGAATGTAACACTGGACTAATAGGAGTCTGTATTTATAGCCTGTGTGAGAGAGTGGAGAGTGAGTGAAAGGTTGACTGTAAGGGGAAACTCATATGCAAGAGGTGTTTGTTGTGAATACACAGGCTGCAATGTGTGTGCATGTGTCGGTCTGTCTATGTTCCTCAAGAAGACTAAAGCCAGGTGTCGCCAATGAATCAATAAAATGTAAATATTCTTCACCGATATTGACGTGCCATTCCCGTCTGGAGGGGTTCTTAATTCTAATTGTGCCCCTCATTGCTCCAATGGCCAACAATAATGAGCTGAGTGACAGATATAGTATAATACGTGTTACATTTTAAAAGAGGAGCTTGAAAAAAAAGTGTGTGTATTTATAGTTTGTATTCACATGTCTGATTCCGCTGACATCTTGAGCTCCATTCTATTTATAGGATCCAGTGTCATCTGCTGTTGCAACTATAGAGAAGTTAAACACTGTGTAGTAATACGTGAAGATTCCTATGGATTCAACTGGATAACCCACCCAAAGATAAATGCTCCCAGACATTTTTTTTTTTTTTAACCTTGTGATTATTTTTTTTTACTTGTAAAAAATGTACTGTATGCTGGAAATGTATGTAAAAGCGCAGGGGGCTTAGAAGGTCTTCACGATCTGAGAGGTGCATTTATGCCTATAGTTTGTAAAAATGAGTTTCCTAATCAGACACCAGCTCATGAGTGCAGCGGGACTTTCCTTCACAGGGGCCAACCACCACAAAGAAATGATAAACCCTGCAGAATGTCGCGGATCTTTAAATTATTTGTTTGCTGGATCGACCACTGCAGCTTAAACCAACGGCAAGTGTTCTGAATGGTAGAACACCTATTTCTTGTCTCAAGAGCATGTTGCTCACTGTTCATTTACAGAATCTTTAAAACTTGTCTGACACGTTTAACCGTCAAATGTGTCTTGAAATGTATTTTTTATACAGGTGTCAAGGTGTAACATATTTAATGTGAATGAACCTGAATATTCTCTGTACATATCCACTGCATTTCGTTTATGATTGAGAAATGAATGCGACGGTGTAAATAAAGACCCATAAAAACACATTACATCCCTCTTTATCTGGTCATTTATTGCTTCTCTCCTGACCGCATCAAGTTTCTTTCCCCTCCCCACAACCCAATCTCCTGCTCATTACACAGTTCAGTCGGAAGTTTCTCTCCTTCTCTTAGTGTGGACATAATGATCATCATCCCCTTCAAATAGTAACACTGATTCACAGACCCTACGATACACTGAATACTTAAGTTAGTTTATAATACACAGCTGGAAGTGGTGATGTATTGTCTCTTTGTGATTTTTTTTTTTTTTTTTTACAAATGGAAGTTGTTTTTTTTTGTACAGTTAATTCAGAGAGCACAGATGGCAGGTAACAATGGCTGAAGGCTTTGCCACATGTAAATGAAGACAATGCTGCCAAAGTTCAGCACGCACTCCCTCTTACAGACTTCTGCACACGCCCACACACGTACAGCTACCTGCGCACAGGCATATGTGCGTCTACACACATACACGCTCAGACCAATGCATTGCAGCAGCAGATATAAGGTCTTTCATTTAAAAAGGTTCACCAGAATCTTTTAAGTTTCTGCTCATTCAGAACAAAACGACATAATGGCTTGGGACAGATGAAGCTGTTGAAATCCTGACAGAAAGGTGTGGAAAGGGAAGATATTGCAACTACACCAGACACATCACACTCACAGGACGAGACAGGACAGGACAGCACAAAGGCAGGGGGCAGAAAGAGAGGGGAGAGCGAGCGAGGTAGAGTGAGAAAACAGAGCAGAGGGTATATCAGCCTGTGATGACCGTATGGGTGCACGTGTGTTTCAGTTCTTCTCCAATCTAATCTTTGGTCCATTTGTCCAGGGCTTTTTCATAGCTTTAAAACTGTGGGCTGTGTAACTAATCTGCGTTTAACTATCACCAGGTCAGTGTAGTGTGCAAGTGTTTAGTGTACGTGTGTGCTGATGTCAAAGGTTACATGGCTCTGTGTTCTGCAGAGCTCAGCTGATCAGATGACACTCTCAAAGAGAAGCGTGCTCTTGGTTCCTACAGGGGGCAGTAGTTTGGCCTCACTCTCCGGGGCCAGGTACTCCAGGTGATGTCTGCCCCAAACTGGGGTGGTCAGATGCTGCCACCGCTGCAGAAACAAACACAAGGACATGGTGAACTCTTTGTTAGACGAATGCTTCAACTTTCTAAGCAATGATGAGATCACTTAAACAAATAATGGCTAGAAGAGGGAGTGGAGATACATTCCTACAGATTTATCACCAATTATGAACATGCTCAAGGGAACCGATATGAACGCCCATGCTTGCAAACAGAAATACTGACCTCCCGCAATGACCCTTTGCAGCGCAGTAGTTTGTAGAGAACAGTGACTGGTATACAGAGCATAGAGGACAGGGCCAGCGCCCAGCCAAGTGCTTCACCCCATATGGGGTATGTGTATACTGTGTTGTAAGTCAGGGGCTTGTAGTTCACCACGTGGAACAGGAACACTCCCTATATGCACAAAAAAACATCAGCATTTTGCAACTAGTAGGGAAAAGTGACATGAAAAAAACAGAGCTACACATACCACACAGACAAAAGGTGTGATGTAAGACCAGCACCACTTCATGTAGGGTAGGGGCTGATAGCCAATCATTCGCGCCACATCGTCCATGAAACGGTCTGCGCCTGATAGGGGTGACATAAGGATGATGTGACAATGCACTGAATCGAGCAATTTGTATAGTTTGTACTGTAATTGTTTGTCTCACCATAGACCCATGCAATCACCACACACTCCCAGAAGGCCTGCCATAACAGAGTGATGCCACTGGCAGAGTAGTAGTCAAACAGCTGGAAGACATACATCCCTCCCTGACAGAAAGAGAGAGAGCATCGGAGCCATCCTGTCAATACTTAATGTGTGGCCTGTTTACAGCCTTGTCTCTACTGTTTAAGCTTTCATCCCAGATCATGTCTGGCTGTGGTTTATTGTTCCAATCACAGCATTAGGTATCAAATCAAGTATCTTAAAGAAACATTCAAATCTATTTTTTTTGCGTATAGACGGCCTACAAGGTTGCTGTGTTATGGTACAAAAATAAATGTTGTCCACCTAATTGCGAACAATGCATCCAAATGACGTCTAAAAATTCCCACCGTACCTCAGTGACCATGGACATGTCAATAAGGAAGCAGATGACGCAGCAGATGGCAGCTACCACCTCTCGCCGCAGGGAGCCCAGGACAGATTTAGGGGGTAGCATGTCCATGATTCCTGTTATCAAACCTTCTACTCCTACGAACTGAAAAAGAGAGAAAACAGAACAAGGGAAAAGGTAAGAGGCAAGGGAGCACAAAGGTGAGAGAACTCTGAAACATGCTTCTGACTCGGACCATTAATGGCTGTTGTTACAAATAATACTGCGCTCACTAGATGATGAGGGCGTTGGATATATCAAGGCAAACAGCACAGAAAATGACAATGGGGAAATGAAAATAAAGGTGTAAAATTTTACATTGGGTTAGTTGTTTGTTTCTGTACAAGACTGTCTACTGGATCAGCCCCACAAGTCCTCAACAACCTTCCCTTTGAAACAACCATCACATGTTAGACATACCGACTTGCACATGTGCCTGACATGTAATTGAGATTTTCCAGGTGAGCATGTTGGCCCAAACCCATCCTCTGCCTTCCTATGCAGGAATGTATGGTATCTTTATATTTTGGCCGATGGAATGAGCTGAGAGAATGACAGCTGTGTGGCTATTTTTACATCATTTCACAGAAATGGCAGCACATTTATAGGCAATGTGGCTATGGCAGCAAAAACAACAAAAAACAAAAAGAGATGGATAGAGAAGAAATGCGGGAGAGAATGGAAAGCGAGAGTAAATGAATGGATTGGAGAGTAGACAGGCGCTCTCTGTGTGAATCAGACAGAAGCTCATTGACAAATCTCTGGGCTGTAAAACAATGGATGTAGGCACTGGCTCAAACAGACACACAACAAACAGGCTGCTGAGAAATGTAATGCTAAAACTGGACGTGACGTGTTTAGTCTGTTTGTGTCACCCTTGTGTGACAGCGAGTGAGGCAGAAAAAGGAATGTGGATTAACGATATATTCCACAAAAAATATGAATGCGCTACAGAATCAAAATGACATGAAAATATAGCAGTAAGTTATATTTATTATTAGCATATATTCCCTTGAAGCAAAATTCTTTCTCCAGTGTTGGTATAGTGGACATAATAAAGTGAACTCAAATGTGGCTACTATCAGGTGATTACCTGACTGTCCAGGCCCAGTATGAGCAACATAAAGAAGAAAAGTGCTGCCCAGAGCGGCGCCAGAGGCATCAGAGTCACAGCCTTGGGGTAGGCTATGAAAGCCAGGCCTGGACCTGCACATTGAGAGATAGAGTCAGAAATATCGAGCTCGCATGGCTCTTAGTGTCAATAACTCGCTCATTTTTGTTTGGTTGCCAAGTTGATGTGGCGTTGTATTCTTACCACTCTCAGCTACCTTACTGATGTCCACTCCTTGCTCTGCAGCCATGAAACCCAGCACAGAGAACACCACAAAGCCTGCAAAGAAGCTGGTGCCACTGTTAATGAGGGCCAGCACAAATGCATCCCTACAGAGAAATACAGAGACAGGCAGAGGAATTGAGAAAGAGGGGGGGAGCAGAGCACAGAAAAAGACACTGTGAGAAAAAAGCATTCTAATATGATGTAACATGAGGCTCAAGTAACATACTCAAGACAAACATTGGGTTGGAGAAGATGGCCTGGGATGGTAAATAGAGGATCAATAGCAATTTCTCTGAAAGCTGCAGTTGTCTTTATAGTTGGCAGGTAGAGCACAGGGAACACATAAGCCAACAGGAAGTCTGTCTCAAGGTCTGAGAGGAGAGAGGATAAAAGAAAAACTTTCCTTGGCTACTCGTTACACATACACAGTATACACTGTACGTGACATTGTAATAATAAATAAATCAGTGATGTTGAAAGACTGAATTCTCATTTAAGTACAAAGTCAAAAGCATCCCTAATATCTGTCTGTACAGTGAGGACTACGCAGACAGGAATTTCTGTTTATCTTGACGAGCCTTGCTGGCAACACAAACCAAGAATCCTGGCTGATATGAAGAATGTATAAACAACAGTTGCATCAGGATGGTTTTTATAACACTGCTACACAGCTGCATTCACCAGCAACCTCCACGCAGTCAACTGTCAACATTCTCCTGTCACTCTGAGGCAGTACTCAGGCGATTGCGTACGGATGTAGATAGTCAAAACAAGGGAGAAAGAGTGATTGTGGTGAGAAAGCTGCCCATTACGAGGCCACAGTCATTAAAGAAGTCTACGGTCATATTAGCAGCCCTTCCGGGCCATGATGCTCATCACATGCCAGGAAACAAAGCTGTCCTCTACTGAATTAACAAAAAAAGTCAACTAAACATACCTGATTCCAGCAAGCTTAATCATCGCCTGTTGTGAATTTTCGAGCTGCTGCTGTCTATCTAAAACTACCTCTGATTTCCAAAACTTTAACAAGGTGCTTAAGCATCATGAATAAAGATGATCCAAACGCAAAAATGAGCTCACACTAGAAAACTTTATGTGTTTCAAAAGGAAATAAAAAATGAAATAGTCAAGCTAAATTTTTCATTCAAAAGCACAGAAGTAATTACCCGGACAAACAATGAGGAAGAGATGGGTCATTGGGTGGGTATATTTACAGCTCATTCACTTTTCTGTCTGGCTGCTGATTAGACGGCTGAATGGTTGCTGCCCTCGCCCCCTGAACACACTCAGGACAGGGTGATGCTGGACTTATGATCTGTCTGAATTATGTCAGACGATCGGATAGCTTCCAAAACCTCCTTCTTCCACACCTCTCAGGGGGAGTGACTGTAACACCCATCGCTGGTAAGTTTCCGAGACCAAAAATCTGACATCCCGTGTACTTAGTGAGTGACTGGTGTGGAGGTAAGAAAACGAAGTGGATGCTAACTTCTTTTGCGTATTCAAATAAGAGAACGCACTATATATGCCTTTAAGAAAAGACTTAGGTGTGTGCCACTATCCACCTATTATCATTGCATCAAGACAACAAAGACACAAAATTCCTGGAGAGAAACTGGAGCTCAGTCAAGAGAGTCACAGTCACATGAGAGAACACTCACTGAGAAATAGTGTAACACTACTTTACAAAAGGTGTTAGATTTTGCCCAAAAAGATGATAAATTTGTTGCTAGTGATTTTTTATTTATTTCAAAAGGACTGCAAATGGGTCTTTGACGTTGGAAACATTGGTTAACACATTAGCATGCAATATTAGCAGTAGTAACGTGTCAAACTGAGTTTAAAATATTTCACTTTGGACCAATGTGTTAGACCAACAGATGGACAGACTGATCCATAAAGCTACACAGCCATCACGGCTTGCAAAGTCATAAGCTATGTGTTTTTAAAGCAAGTGATCTGAACTAGTGCAAAATTTACTATATATTAACGCCTAAGTACAATTTATATATGTATCCTGCTATATACTCCTTGGCCTATTGCTGTCTGTGTGTGAGAAATAGAGCGGACATACCTCAGAATGTGTACTCATCTTTTAACTTCCAAGTAAGGTCAGGGGAGAGAAAATATCAGATAGCAAGATATTCATGAGGCCCCTCCTATTATGGGCATTCCAAATATGCAAGCAAGTTCTGAGATTTACCAAAACAAAGTCATATTACTGCTGTGGAGCTAGCTACCTCATAAGGATCTTAATAGCTTCACATGTCCTTCTGTTTAAGCTAAACACATGCAAGCTTATCAGCCAACGGCAAAAACAACAGGTCAGTCGACGGGCAGCAAAGCCTTTCAAAATGCAGAATGTAATGTTTGCTTGAAAATAAAAATAAAGCTGCCACATACTTAGGACTTACAGAGGCCTTCCTGGCAACCCGTTCACTTCTATTTTGATCTGGGATGGAAAATACTTTAAACAAGAGTAGTGTGCAGGGAAGTCGTTGGGCTTTCGATTATATTTCCTGGGCATAGTCGATTTAAGTGCAATGGTCATTGTGAAGTCCAGTGAACAGCATAGTCCTTGCAATAAAGGAATAAGGAGAGGTGTTTTTTTTCTTTTTTTAAGCAGAAAAGGATCCTTCTGGTACTTCATGTGACTGTTAGTAAAGGCAGAGTGAGATATGCTTCTTCTCTGAGAGTGTGTGTAGTGGGCGGAAAAAAAGCCTATTTCTAGTAGAATATATATACCTTTTTTTAAGTTTATTTAATAGTATTTGAGTCTGATAACACGCAGCAGAATACAGGTGCAGACTGTGACTTGGTGTTGACATTGGCCTCCTTCCAGTGACAGTGGCGTCTGATTTTATGTTGTGTATAAACTCACTGGTAACAGTTGTTATGGAAGCGGTTGTAGCTGCCCAGTGCGGTCAGGGCACCTAGTCCGATGGCATAGGAGAAAAAAATCTGAGTGCCGGCATCAATCCACACCTATCATAAAGAGAAATGTGTGAGCAATGCGTCACATTAGTTTTGAGCTAAGTTTTTCGAGACGCTGCTGTGAAAATCTGTCAGATTTCCTTGTCACGACTCTGCTACAGAAAAATGTGCACTGATACCAAATGCGAATGCAAAAGTTAAACCTGTGCTTCTCCAAGTTTGGACCAGTCTGGTTTCAGGTAGTATACAATGCCATCCAAAGCTCCAGGTAGAGTGACTCCGTGGGCCAGCAGAACAACCAGAACCAGGTAGGGGAACAGAGCTGTGAAGTACACAACCTACAGAAAGATGGAAAAGGAGAACTGTGAAGTACATTTCTAGATAATATTTGACCAATTTACATGATATTCTTGGGGTGGGGAGGTGAAGTTTGAGTGCTATGCATTAACTTGCATTAAGTGACAGTAGAAAACTCCACAGTAAACACTTAACCCTTCATATTACATGATGTAAGTACAAAAAAAGATGTGGTTATATTATGAATTTAATAGGCTAGCTGGAAAGGTTTAGTGCTTATCAACATGGTTCATCAGCTATGGTCAAATGTAATTGCACCGAAGTATATTTTTATCACTTTGATTAAGCAATTACCTGCTTTGCAAATACTCAAGTCATAAGTAGAAGCCCATTAGGTCCTTCCTGTAGTAGATGTGTAATGGGGCCTGTCATGTTACTTTGAAGAAAAGGTAGCCTGTAAATGGAAAGCCAGACAATTTGTAAACCTCCTGCAATAGCAGGGGTTTTTGGCAGACCTTTTCAGAAGGTAGTCTTTGTCAAGTTATGCTGAGAAAGCCACCCCCTGCTACCTAGTAGAAGCATCAAATCCCAGCTAAATCAGAACGGTAAAAGCAAAGTAGCGAGAAAGCACATATTTGCCTTGATCTAGGGCGAACATGGGCACAAAAGCCCCTTTCCAGCTTTCAAACATCTACATGGTGGAAAGTTACTAATCGGCTTACAGCTGGCTGGTTCAATCTCTTTCATTATTTTTTCCCTCGCTCTATGAGCTTTGGCTACTCTGGAGACACAAGTATGCAAACACAGACATCCCCACATGCGACAAAATAAAGATGTGGTTTTTTTATGTTGATGTACCAGAGCACATATATATAGATAAATATATAGGAATGTAGAAAGGGAAAAAAAGAAGTCACTCTAAACAATGTGTATGTTTAGCATAACAACATAAATCTTGGGCTCAGTGGAAGATTATACCCTGACTAAAAACAACCACAGAAATGAGCAAACATTCAAACAATACTCGCTTGCTTATATTGTGTTCATATGTGTTTCAGTCTAGACACTGATCCTCTCACTATACTAAAGCTGATTTGGGGTCAAAGGACAAAATGCTGCAATTATTTAAACCTTTGAATAAAGCCATGCAAATATCAGTCTGCACTCCATAAACCCAAATGGTGACATGTGACATTATGCATCAGGAAATGAACAGCTAGAAAATACTTTACCTTGCCAGTAGATTTGACTCCTTTCCACATGCAGAAGTAAACAATGACCCAGGTGGCTATGAGACAAAGCACCATCTCATAGCTTATGTCACCAGGCTCGTGCAGGCCTCCAGACAGACGGAGCACTTTGCGTCTGGAAAGAACAACAAAGAAGTGTCCCCATAAGAAACAAAAACACACACATTCATTAAAACAAAAGCAAAATAAATAAATATAAGCAAAATTTTGCATCTTGCTAAAATAACCAGTATAAATGTCTGTGTGAGAGAAAAAAATGGGGTGTGCAAGACATTGTTAAGATCCTAAATATTCTGTTTGGGGCTGTATTTAAGTCCTTATGGCTTTGAGTGTGTTTTAAAGACTGCTAACACCCTGTTAAGTCAAAGATTGACATACTCCCAGAACTCGATGACTGGGGAGCGCATGCCCTCAGCCTCCATGCAGCTGCCATTGAGGAGGATCTGGGCTGAGGATAAGTTCAGCGGGGACGTGGAGGAGACAAGGTTGGAGGGGGTGGCAGCAGATGACGCCACGGCAGACTGGGCAGCGCTGCGGTTGTGGCAGGCGCGTCGGAAGTCCTGTGTACAGTTGGGGGTGTTCCAGGGATGTCCACAGGTGGCCCAGGGCAGTGGGTTAGTGAAAGAGTGGAAGAGAAAGTAGAGGCCCCACACCAGGATCATAATGTAGTAGGTGTTACAGAAGAACACTATGACCATCGAGGCCAGGCCCAGACCTGACAGAAACAGAAAGAGAGAGCGATAGAAGTGTAAGGGTATGAAATTTGCAAACCAAAAGTGACGACATGATTTTAAAAAAAATGTCTCGTCTTCTCTGCATTTTCCTGCACACTAACATACACAGAGACTGGTACCTTTGAAGAGGGGTGCGATGTTCCAGGCAGAGACCCCCCCCTGCTTCATGAACTGCCCCAGTGCAATCTCGAGGAAGAAGACTGGGATGCCTCCGATGAACACAATCAGCAGGTAAGGGATCAAGAAAACCCCTGTAAGACACATATTTGTCATATGGTAGCTGAAGTAGCAGGCAGGCAGAAAAACTGTTTCATACCGGCCAAAGATATTGTAAAAACAAAGCGTGCCCCAATATACAAAATAAAAGCCCTGGCATGGTTTGAATAACTTTAAGTATATATATATATATATATTTCTTGTGATTTTATGTTTCGTGGTGTGAATAAACTCTGAACTGATGTGTATATAGCTTTCAACTATTTTAACATGCACAACTGCAACAGCATATAGAAAGAGATCAATACATTTATAGAAAATTACCATGATACTTACACCAGTAAAATGACATTAAGCTATTCATATTTAAATGAATTGCGTATTCTGTTTTTTATTGCTGACTTTTCACAACCAGGCTCTTTAAGTATGTGTTGCTCTTAGAAGCCAAGTTATAGCAGTAACACTTGAACAGACAGAAAATACAGAAACAAAAGTCATGTTTAAAATTTGTACAAGTAAATGGCAGCACAAACACAAACTTGGCTCTTAGCAATCCACAGATCAAGAAACAATCAAGAGGAGGTGGAAGCATTAAAGGACAAAAGAGCAAGCAAACGTCAAGAAAGAGGACAGACAAGGCCACAGATAACAGACGCATTGAAAGTCTATGTGGGAGATGACCACATTGTCTCCCATTCCGCAAGTGCTTGGACATTTTTGGCAGGCACAATATTGTCCGTCAACTTGAAAGCTGCATGATGAGGCGACAGACAAAGGACTGTCAATGGAGAAGGGAAGAACACAATAGACTCAAGCAGGAATTATTAGTCCCGATAGAGACATCTAATACCTGTTTCATTCTGATTAGCAGCAGTTGGCCCAGTGCAATTGGTTTGTGCTTAGCGTTTTCTATAAATAATCTCCTTTTGGATTCTCTTACTGTCGCAGACGCTTACTCCGATCAGTAGAAAATACATAGAAAGGCAGCGCGAGACATTTAAATCACTAAATCCAGGTGCAACAATTTGGTTTGAATAATAATATATCTGAGTGATGCCACCACAATGCGCAGATGGGAGGGAGTCACATGACCAGCTGTGACGCAGAGCAGAATAAGGGTATGAAGAAAGGAGGGAAACATGGATAGATTACTGGAGAGGCACGCAGAAAAACTGGGACAACGTCGTGGCAGAGCAGGTTCAACAAATAACAAAAATGACACGTCAAGGCGTTGACCTGGTTGGCTCTGCAACAGTGCTATTGCTTGACTTTTTTTTTTTTTTTTTGCCTCATTCAGTTCATCATTCTTTATGTCATTCACTGAGAGCAGAGGGCTGTAGCCATATAAGGAGACATTCGTGAGTCTAAGAGAGAAAGGGGTGGGTGAGCGAGAGAGATGCAGAGAGAAAGACAGAGAAGGGGAGAGAGATGCAATGAAAGGAGTGAATGGAGTGAGTGGAGAAAATGCTTTTGCTGATATACCCCCAACATATTGGCCAAATCATCAAGGAACAGCATCTTTAATAGGCTTAAATAAATCCTCTGTAATCATGACTGGACCAGACACATCAGGCCTAGCAGCTGAGTTACAAATAAGTAGATGAGATTTGCAGAGCATTAATTCCATGCTTTTACAGTTCATTCACCTATTACTGTCTCCAGTGGACTGTGACCTTGTTTCAGTAACAAGCAGGTCTTTCTAAAAGCCCCAGCTCTTATCTGATACCTTTGTTGTGCTACGAGGTGTACCCTCAGCTGGTCAAGGGTGTAAATACTGTAGCGGATGTGACTGTGCTGACGCAGAGGAGACAAACGGGGACAGTCACAGAACAGTTATTGTGTGACATATCCATATGCCTCCTTATCAGGAGGAGGGTGGGAGAGAGCACCTTTGTGTGCCTCATGAGTGCTGGGCAGGAGCACAGGGGGTGGACTGTGTGAGGCAGGCCATTGTTACATGATACCACAAGGTGGGTATCAGAGCCACTGGTCACAAGACACACACACATGAGGGAGCGGGAGGGCTGGACAAAGAAACGCACACATACACACAGTTACACATTCAGCTTCATTACAACTGAACACCTCATAAAAAAACAGAAAAGTGGGTAGGGCAGAGATAAGAAAAAAGTCAAGGCCAAAGGCTGCAGTCAGGTCAGGTTACTGTTGAACAAGTTGTCATAGATATAAAAAGGGATATGCCACTTATACCAGCTCAAATAACCTAATATGCCAATGTGAGCCAGAGGAACACTGTAGTGTAGTGCCATTTGCACTTAGCCCGTCTGTTAAGCAAGTGGCAGCTATAATAAATAAAGTGAAATCACGTGGGGGGAGTCACAGCTTTGCAGCTACGTGTTCACAGACATGCAGGACCTGCTTCGTCTACCTTTTATGTCTTTCACAGTTTAACCTCTCGCCATGCTGCCTTTCACTGTTATCCTTCTGTTTGAGTTACATAACCTGTTTTATATAGACTATGAAATAAAATACCTTGGTGATTCTGAAGTTAGGAAACTTAAACTACAGGATTATTTTTTAGCAAAACTTAAGATTTTTGGGAATTTATTTTCCTGAAAATACATAATGTATTTTAATACCAAGGTAATGGTAGCTCTAAATCTTTCTGTTTTGATGTCTTCATATTTAATTGTATTTTAAGAGTACTGAGGAGGTCAGCCTTTTGATTTATTGAATTAAGGTCAGCATTTAACACAATCAACCTGTTTAAACAAGGAGACCTACTTTAATACTCAAGACGTGAATCCCATCTTGTCTTTGTGAATAATGCGCTTCCTCACCAATAGAACTCAGACAGTGTGGATACATGAAAAGCAGAAGTCATTCGCACACTGAAATCTGCAAAACACCACCATTCTTACTGTGGCAAACAACACACCAGGCGACCCTCAAGGTTGTGACCTCTCTTGTTTAACTATAAACATTTACAGTTTACAGTCATCACCGTATCTAAATATCTAGCATATAGGTATTTCAATCATTATATGTTTGCAGATGACGCCACCAATGATGACAGACCATGGGGATGAAACATTTAAAAGCGAAACTTCTCACATGGTCATTGCAATTGTGCTCACTCGTGTTGAAACGTAACACAAAGAACCAGATGAACCACACAGTGCTCTTGAGGCTCACCTCCTCCGTTCTTGTAGCAGAGGTATGGGAACCGCCACACATTGCCCAAGCCAACAGCAAAACCCACGCAGGACATGATGAAGTCCATCTGTCTGGTCCAAGTTTCTCTTTCCACCACTGGTACTGCTACAGCTCCATTTCCAGTCCCAGCTGCAGCCCCGTCCTGGGTGAGTGGCGGTCCAGCCCCGCCGCCCTCACCACACCCTTGGCCCACTCCAGGCACGGGAACGAGGGGGCGAGCCGACCCGCCGCCCTCCTCCTCAGACAGGGTCCCTGCCTCCAACTGGGGGACACTGATTTCACCTGGACAGAAAAACAATGGGATCAGATAGTAAAGAAGGTGACAATCTGAGGAAACAAAGAGACAGGAAAAGGAATCAATATGGTGGAGTGACACTAAGAAAATCTCTTTTCACAAAAACATAAATTAAAAAATGCACGCAATATTGCAACACCATTCAGTTCTGAAGTGCACACATCCAGAACTTCACATCACGTGTCAACACTATAGACAGATGATCTCTCAGACCACACTCGTGATGAATGGAGAGAAGAACAGACTCTTCCCATTCATTGAAATAAACAGTCGGTACAACTGTAGTCAAATATTGCAACACTTAAGCAGCAACAGGACTAGAATGAATCTTATACACATTCAATAGGTCTTATTTATAACATGAACAGCCCACATCCTGTTGCAGCTATATTATCATCACTGAGCCCTCCCCCGATGTTCATTCTGTCTGTCTCTGTCTCACAGAGTGATTAGTGTGCTGCGGTACAACACAGCAGAGAGCCGCCTCAAGGTATATCTCGGGCTCCCCTGTTACTCACAAAGCTTTCATTTCCTCTCTTTCACGTAGGTCACTGAGCAAACGCATGCAGACTCCCCAACACAAATAAGCGCAACGTGCCACTTCATTAGTGCCATTCCGTGATATTAGTGTCAGCCGCTCCGTGCTGGATGCAAAGCAAGGCAGATCAATCCAGATCAGAGCAGTTTGAGGGGAGTGTGTGAACAGAGAAGGGGGAAAAGAGTAGGGAAGGTGATGGATGTAAGCATCTACGGAACAACTCATAAGAGTACTCCTGTGGTTTAAGATCATTTGTGAGAGGAATAGCTACATACTGTATTTATGTTTTTAAAAAGAAAATAAAAATAGTTATTAATAATAATTTTCTAGGTTAAGAATAAACGAGACACCTATTGTTCTGGAGCATAAATGGGGTGTATGCCAATGAGAAAATGCTAGACACTTACATCCATGCAGGTGCAGACTGATGCATGTGCAGGAGTTGCCTAATTTTACAATCAGGGCAAGGTTTGCTGACCTGAATGATGATGCCCACATAAAAACTTGGCCATTTGCAAATCTCCTGCACTCACCAGAAGTGACACCTGCTTAGCAACATCAGCTTCAAAAAAGACTTGAGGCTGCTCAGAGTCACTTCTGGTGCCACAGTGATGGATCATTGTGTATGCATGATGTAATGAGACAAGAAGACTGAGGCATGTTATGTGCAGCTGATTTTATCCCCTACGTCAAAGCAGTGGTAGAAGCAGGGATGCTTTCATTCCCCCCAGCTTATGTCTTAGCTAGTGGTTGAATCATATGGAGGGGAAGAAAAAATAAATAAAGGACTCATTCTTAAGCAGTGGAGGTCATACGTCATACTCACCTTGGCTGGTCTCTTCCAACTCAGGTGACATGTTGCTGGGTAACGGCACAAAAAATATAGAAGTATATATATATTTTTCAATTAAAAAAAAAAAAAAAGCAAGCTGGCTGTTTTAATTTAGCCAGGGGGCAGTCGAAGTTTAATAAATGCCTGGCTAAGAAGGCACCCGGCGGGCTCAGAGAGGCAGACGGAGAGATGTAGCCACGATATACAGTGCTCCAGTTGTCTTTTTTATGATTTCTTTATTCTGAGTTTGTTATTTTCTCCCTCCTGAATATTTTTAGATATTAAAAAAAAAGGGGGGGAAAGAATCGCAGTTTTTGTGATTACCACGCGTCGGAACCCCTCAGCTCGGCCAAGAGAGATGGGAAAAAAAAATTTCACAAAGCGCCGCGGTCAGTTGAGCCGTTGACGGAGGAGATTCAAAAGCAGTCGACGAAGCACTTGAAGGTAAGCCTGAAGAATCTCATGGATAACGGTTAAATGAAAATGATACTGCGCCTTGGAGTTAAGATGCTTTGTTTTCTTTTTTCTTTTTCTTCTTCTTCTTCTCGCTCTCTCTCAGCAGCCCGGTCAGAAGTCCATGAACCTGTATGGGATGCCGCGGTTCGACGAAGAATGTGATCTGCTCCACGGTCCGTTAGCTGTGACGGACGCCTCCCCCCGCCTCCTCCCGCTGCCGGCCGACCTGATTGGCTGAACGGAGCCCAGTGCGGTGCGCACAGCATCAGCAGCAGTCAAAATGAGAGGAGTCACAAGGATGGGTTTATTACACTGCATACGTCCTTGACCTGAAATCCCACAAATAACTGCAGATAGATGCCCAAAGCGGTGTCTGAGTCGCTCTGCTTATTTGCTGCATATCTCAGGGACTGTGTTTAAGGTGTATAGGGTGCCCTTGTGCCCACCCAACCCCCCCACCAGCTGGTTCCCAGACAAATAGCCTACAACTTTACCCACTAAATGACTTTATCTGTAGTTTCCTGAACATTTTTGTTCATCCCCGCTTCCTGCAGCACTGCTTCAACAATTCCCAGTTACACAGAGATGTAACTGGGAATTGGTATACCCACAGGTACATAATTAGCCCTAGTAAATAGATGCTAATTGAATTTTTAGGCCCTGTCAGACTGCAGTATGGCAAGCTTCTCACTCCACCGTATTTATTTAATAACTCTACTTCACTAACCTGTAAATATATACAGAAGTTACAAACTCTATCATTTTTAAAATTAAAAAACAAAAAAAAAAAACCTTCTAACAGTATGGAAAATCCCAATCAGCTACTTCACAACCAGATTTAAAATGAAAATACCACTTACATGTTAATAAATAGTAATAATAATCCAACATGCACTTATTCATCAGTCAGTAATTGCACAATGAGATGCCTTCAGAGTTACTTTTAGTGCATATTGTCGATACATTTTTTCCTTTTACTTAGGCACCATGTTGAATGCAACACCACTGGGTGATGGAGTGTCCTATATTTGTGGTGATGCTACTTCTACTCAAGTGATCTAAAATTTTAGATTGCACTGTAGTCCTTGCCAGATGTATATGATATAATTGGCTTATCCATAGCAAAAGGTGCCAAAGCGATGTGATGACGCTATTACAGTTTGGATGTAAGAACCACCTCATATTCTGATCACAGAAACTGTAATTCTGTAGTTGATGTTGGACGACATCTAGTGGCCATTGTATATATCAACCGGATTAAACACAAAAGATCCCACTAACACCACTAATAAAACATTTCTTTTATATATTTCATAACATATAACAAATGTATAAGAACACAGTGACAGATTCAGTGCAACATCAAGCCGTTATAAATATGCATCACTTTAACTTAAATCACCAGGCGGTGACAATAAATAGCACTCAAATAAATAGTCAGACAATTAAATATGTTTGAATTGTGAGAAAAAGAAACACAAAAATTGGAATACCAAAGATCTAAGTTTAAATTACACCTGAAGGACGGGCCTCGCACAGCCAGTGTGACAAGTGATCCTTTAGTCCAGGCTAGAGCAGCCCTGCTTTTGCAGAAGGTATAGCAAACCTTTCTTAAATAATACTTTATGATAAAAGCTCTTTAACTCTGGAAACAAAAGTGAAAAACAGATATACAAGATCTCACAAAACTTCCCTCAAGAATACATTTACATATGAATATTGTGATATGGCTTGTAACAAAAGGCTTCAATTCCATAATATACATAACATTGACCTGCAACGGGGGCAGATGCCTAGCAAACCTAAATAGAAGGCAGGTAAGCAGGCCTATTTCTTCAACATGACTGCATCTTTTCCAACTTGCATTATGGCGTCTATAAATATCTGTTACTCTAAATCAGTGATCATTTTTTAAAGTGCAATTTCATAGGGATTACAATTCACCTGTTAATTTTGTGAGTATTTGTTATTTAGATATTAGAAATTATTTGTGAAGAAATCAATCAATCAATCTGCCCCCACAAGTCTATGGTAAAATCCATAATAAAATTCACCAAACCTGCAAGACAGATTTACTGAAAAAAGTTATGTGCTGCCATTTTGCGCAATTTTCATTTCGACTACAACATCTGACTTTGTGGAAAGGTCTGCCAGATCACACTGACTCTATTAAAAATTCTCGGCTATAGATCCTGGTGGAGGTCACTGTGTGAGAGAGATTTGTAATGGTCCTCCATGCCAGTTTTAGCTCGATACCTTTGAGCCACTAGTCTCTGGTAGCGGGCCTGCTGTTGGTAGTCTGGGTCCACATTTACCCAGCTGTTGGCCACCCACTTCACCCCACGCCTGACCAGGCAGTCGCCGTGCAAGGAATACTCATCTAACTCACCCATCCAACCTGAGGAAGCCAGGGGAGAAGATAAACAGAATTTAAGGAGGAGGAATAGATGTAACAGCTACTGGAGTGAGGTGAACAAGATGAATAAATTCAGATACATTTCAACAACAACCAGTAATGAAGTGTCAGATGAAACGCTGGATGATTTAGCGACAAAAAAGGATAATATTTAACACAGAGTTTTGTTTAGGTTTACCCAGAAATCAGTGTCATTATTATGCTACCAACTGTTGTGGTCATATTATAACTGTAAGTCCCCACGATTCAGTGTGCCATACTACACTGTATATTGTTGCCACTGAATACTTTAATATGAAAGGTGTAGTTTTGATATTTGAAACGGGTTAGACCTGGTCATACGGCAGTCAGTGTAATATCTGAATATCACCCAGTATTGCAACAGGCTTTTGTCATCTCCTTGAATACAATCCTATTGTCATTTAATCCCATGAACAATGTATTGTAGGACAAAAAATGAAAACGATGATGACACAACAAATGACCAGAAAAAGAAGCAAAAGGGCAGTAGAAAAGTAAGACTGAAGACTTTTGTTTGACAGTTTGCTTCAGTACAAGCTTTCAGCCGATCGTATGTCTATCAGCTGACACTGAATAAAGGTCTTTTTTCTCTGAAATGCAGAGACCGCCTACTTTCTCAGCAGGCATACATACTGTGGTATGTTTTCATCTCTGTAAAGTAACCACATGCAGAGAAGTTGGGATTAAAAAAGTACACTGGCATGCTTCAACCTTTCTGGATTTAGGCCTAAAGGCTGGCAAATGAACACAGTGGATTGCTCACATATGTTTTTGCACACAATAAAGCTAAATCTTTCTATTCTTACCTCTACCATCAGAGAGATGGTTGTACCAGAGGAGAGCCGTACCAGCAGTAGGTTTCATTCTCAGATTCCCTCTGCCACATGTCTCCTGAGTGTCTGTCAAATCAACTCCATCCTGGACCAGTGCCTAGGACACACAAAACTGTAAACAGCTCGTGTCTAAGCTTATGTGTTCACTTAAGTATGAGAGTCCCTGTTATGGGTCATTATCTGTCTGCATTCTAAGAAGCAGCAAGGCCACGTACAACTATCATTAATTCAGAGTGGAAAAAAACAGAAAAGAGGCTTTGCAGGTTTCTGACTATGAATTGTGAAAGCACATTTACCTGCTCTTCATAGGTACGATTATCTGCCACAGGAAAGGTGGATTCACCCCCTTCCTCTACAGAGCTGAGGTAGAATAACACGGTAAGATACCTAGGATAAAACAAGAAGGGAAGCAACAAATACAGATATTTGTGAAAAATGTCTTCCTATAACTAAAAATACATTGTTTTGTTCAACGCACTAACATGCTGATTAACTTCCTAAAGCATTGAATTCTGCTTTGTAATACAACTACATTATTTAAGCAGAAAACAAATAAATTAGAACCTCAAACTCAAACTCAAAAAATGCATTCATACCTGCAGGACACCTCTGTGAGAGCAGATGTGTTCCCTGCCAGTCGTGTGTGTGCACAGGTCGTCTCTGAGTGGGAAGGGCTGCTATCATGGTGGGCATTACTGAAGTCTCCGTTCTCAAAGCGAATCACCTGCAGTGGTTCACTCAGTTCAACCAATGCAGAGGGCAAACGTGTGAGACTGGTTACTCTAAGTAAAAGAAACAAGACAGCAAAATAGTCTTTCACATTTCAACTACAAGTGTATCGGTTACGAAGAGCACAGAAAAGAGTACATATCGGTAGTGACCTGTTCCTGAGTGTGCGCAGCACATGGTGAGATCCTGGGCCTTGGTAGAGCCATGTATGCTTGCTTCTCTGTTTGAACCGACTATGGAGCCTCCCACTTTGTGCTTGTCCTGGACGTTGGGACACATCATAAACACGCCTAAAATCTCCCAACGTCAGCATCCCTGCCAGACACACACACAAGGATAGAAATTATTAAAGCAGTCTCACGGTTATGCAGTATCATGATTCCAATGCAGTATAATTCAGTTTGGAATTCTACTACAGTGAAGAGCAGGCTACAACAGCCTCCCTTCTCTCTATTCTTCCATTCCTTCCCTCTTTGTCCAACCATGTGCTGTTAGTCTCAGCTGAATGATTGTCTGGCCCCCATCAGTTCCCCTGGGAGACCGCGCCCCAGCCGCAACAATAGCTCTGGGGTGCCAGAGAAGAGGTGGCTGGGGAGGAGGGGGTAGGGCGGTGGGTGAGCCAAAGAGTGTGGAGGAGGGAGTTGGGGAGTACAGGGTATCCGGGGGAAAATTAAGAAAAGGGGTTGGAAAATAATCAGTTGTTAATGAGATAGGACGAGGCACATCCGGACTGGGATGTGTAGAATGCCTGGCACAATGGTATCAGGTCAAAACGGTGTCACCCCTCTTCCTGCCTTGCCACTCAAAAAGACTTGCACGCAATCACAGCCACCCGTCAGCCATTCGCTGTACTCTTACCACTACACAACCACTGTAGGAAACACACAACAGCAGAGAACTAGCCTAGTGGATTTATTTGTTACACATCTGAGTTTGGCAGCCTCACTCCGAAACACTGACTTAAATGAGGGTGCTTGCATGTAAGTGGGTTGGAATTACAGAAATCAGATGAGGACAAATTTTAACTAGCGTAAAAATGAATAGTGGTGGATATTTGTGTCAAAAAGGACATCACAATTACAAAAACTTCTTTTGAACTGAAACTTAAAATGATGGTCAAAAGATGAATTCATTAACCGATTTCATTTGAAAACACATTCTACTAGTGTGTCACAAAAGAATTCCAACCTAGTTTTGATGTGTCTTAACTCAGATGATGCTCTTTATTGAATTTCCCTTCTGGGATAAATAAAGTATTTTTCATTTCATTTCATTCATTTCATTTCATGTCCTAAATGGAATCACAAATCTACTGACACCCATTAGACACAGGAGCACAGACCTGTTGGGCAGGCTTCCAGACCAGTCAGTATCTGTCGTAAGTTGTCTGGGCTCAACCAAGTACCATCTCGAGAACGTGAATGACTCACAATCTGGAGAAAAGACCACATCTCACTTCAACAAAAAGCATAATATGCTCTGATAGTTTGTGTAACATTTCATGACTTTTTATTATTTCACGACTTCACAAATGTATTTTTTGCTAAATCAATTTTCCTCCTGCAGCTGTGTCATATATGTTACCTCTTGCTTCTGCAGCAGCCCGTCTTGGTTCAAATCCAGCAGACTGAAAACCTCGTCTGTGCTGAGAGAAAGAAGTGGCTGGTTTGATTCTTCTTGTCCCTGGCTGGGTGCTGTTGCCTGGCTGTCCATCAGACCCTTGAGCTGAGCCAGCTGCACCACCACACGGCACTCCTCCTCTGACAGGAAGCCAGGGATCTCTGACAAGAACACAAAAAAGACAATAGTGGTGACTGCTATGACATATGGTTGATCAAAGAGATGGGCTTGGAGATTGAGCAAGGCTAATCAAAAACATGCAAAGTGTGGCGGAGATTCAAAGACAAACTGTTGGCTCATACATTCACATGTTAATATTACACATGACTGCTAGGTAGCTGTAAGCCACGAAGTGATTAAAAGCAAATAAACTGTAACCATTTCTTTTTACTTGCAGACTGACACCGGTAATTACTGATGTCTAATCTGTCACCTACTTTCATTCATGTTTAAAAAGTAACACCAACAACCTCTGCAGACACACAAGTCAAACAGAACTTTGTTGCACATCTGAACTGGTGACAGACTGACAGACCTTAAGTGGATTAGCAAGATTTCTGTTAAGAGTTTTGGTAAGATCTGTCAGACGGCTAAACTGATTATTTAGATTGCCTAATAAAACCTTTCAGAGAGACAGCCTGATCAATGCATGATAGCAAAAAACAGACAGATCTTAATAGAATTAGTTCTGAACCACATATTTGATTTATGTTCTGAAAAAAAAAGAAAACAATCTTTGAAAATGTACTTTCCATGTTGTAATAATGCAGACCACAGGAATAAAGAGTTAAACACTTATATAATATTCCATTTAATTGTAATAAAATGAAGCTAAAGCAAAAAACTCGCTGCATATTTATTTGTTGCATGTGTTATGTTTCAGTCGGGGTTTAAGGTAAGAAAGTCTTGCATGATTGTGCACATATACTGTGTATATAATGAGAGTCTGTCACTCCACAGTGGGTCATTTGTGGTAAAGTCTATCTCACAGGCAGTTTTAATGAGTGACGACACTGGACTTCTTCCAGTGGGGGGAGGTAGACAGTCCGGGCTTCTGGGAGTCAGTAACTGCTAAAATTAATTAGTACAAAGTAGTAACAGAATCAGAATTTGGCATGCTCATTCTCATTTACACATGATATATTTACTGCCTACGCTGTACCAAGCCGCCCAAGAGCAAATCCTCCATTTTGGTATCTAAATTTTGATATCTGCTCCGAAATATTTATTTCAGTGGGTCTGCCCGCATTTCCTGGACAATTAGATACATCAGCAATAATCTTATTTTATGTATACTTCTTCATCCATTCATAGAATTTTTTCAGATGTAAGTGTGAATGCATTCAGTACTGTTTCATGATTTCCTCGTGTTTACTTCCAGCAATCCATCCATGTTTCTCAGTCATGTCCCCTCCTAATAAAAGGCTTCCGGCAGGTTGGCTGCTTGTACAGTAGAGGCCTTGTTTGTCACCCGTGTCTTTTACACTGTACCCTCGGTTAATCCCTATTGTCCAGTCAAGCCTCATTAATCTGGATAACTGATATGAATGAAGGGGGACTGAGCCTTCCTCTTCTCCCTCCCACCACTGTCTCTCTTTCTCCCCCCGGAAAGGAAGTGACCTGCTTGTCTGAACAGGAATCAGGCCATGGCTACACAGCAGGACAACACTAATTTTGTTTGTATCCTACGCACATGTTCACACGCATACAAATGTACATACAGTATGCACTTTCATGTATGCAAGTGTCCACACACAAGCTCCACATCTTCTGTCATTTGGAGAGATTTTTTTGATGAATGTTTCTTGAACGTTTATGGGTCAGCAATGACCTCAACCTGTGACAATTTCATTGTCTCTTCTGTCTTTATCACTACGGACATCCTCAGTCTCTTGTAAGTAATTATAAAAACTTTAATCTAAGATGGAATTTGTTGGGGGAGGGGTGATCAAAAAGGTGCAAACAGCAAAGAGGTCAGGGTGGGACAAGGCAGTCACTGGAAGAAATGTGGAGTGGAAAGGGTGGAGGAGTTTCAGTACATCAGGACCAGTGTCTTCCACAGTTCAAGCAGCTGGCACAACAATTGGCAGAAAGTCAAAAGTGCCAAATCCTCGATGCTACAAATTTTGAGCTCTGTCAAACACACTTAAATCTGCTCATAAATGCAAGTCAATTCACATCTCTTGTAACACTTTAATACGTTCCCTACCCCTTTCTCCCTACTGTTTGCTACACCTCCCCTCACCCCCTTCATATGCAAATCTGTTCAGAGCCCACTATAAATACACCTATTCTGTCATCCTCTTCTCCACTTTCACACAGAGATCTTCATTTACTCAATAGACACACTTTTCCTGTTTTCCAACTTTTGTCCCAGGATAACTGCAGTGATCTGTCCTCGTTTTATATCCAGAATGTCCTCCCATTCAGCCTCCATGCTCTTTCTTCTTCTGCTTGCTGGGCCTAGCAGCACATTAGCGCTGAGTCCTGGTAGAGTAAGGGCAGGGCTGGAGGGACGAGTCAGGGCAGAAGGTAGGGTTCGATCTGGAGCAAAGGACAAGACCGGGGACAGGGCGAGCATTGTAGGCAACACTGAAACAGGTATTGGAGATACTCATGTTTCTAAGCCAAGAGTGGCAGTTGGAGAAGATGGTGAGGTGTGGGAGGATCCTGATACTACGACCAACTTCAGGTCCACACTTTCTATCAGCGAAAGTGGACTATGGGAACCCCGCAGCTTCTCTCGCTGTGTCCCCATCCCCTCGGGCATGGCCTTGTGCCAAAACATTGGCTATGACACCATGAGGATGCCCAACCTGCTGGGCCATGAGTCTCCAGCTGAGGCTGTACAACAAAGTGCCAGCTGGTTACCACTACTTGCAAGAGAGTGCCATCCCGATGCCCGCATTTTCCTCTGCTCTCTCTTTGCTCCAATCTGTCTTGACAGGTAGGTTTACAAAACAGTTTTTGTATATAGTCAAAATTTTTAAGAAATCAGGTTTTTGTTTTTAGTAAATTTGATTTTCACAAGACATTGTCTTATAAGTTTAATTGTACAGACTTTGTATTGCAAAAGTGCAGTAGCCAGGATCCCAGTGGGAAGAAAACAACCAGGAATGCCCAGCTTAATTAATAGAAATAAAAATACTTTAAATGTTAGATAAATGATTATGTTAAATAGGGGCAGATTCATCATGGGATAATGCCCTTTTGACAGCTATTGCACAAATTGGTGCTAGTCTCTGTGGAAAGAACCTGGTTTCACAGAGAATCCAGGCCATCAAAGGACCCTTATCAGTGTCAGTTTATCACCTCCCAGTTGAGAAAAAGAAAAGCAAGCACCAAATGTTATCTAATCCAGCTCTGTGTGTTCTCCACCATTATATTATTGATCCGATCCTTTCAACTATTCACAGCCGCCAATACTCCCTCTCCATCTCTTCCTTACCAGGTTTATATCACCCTGCAGGAGTTTGTGTGAGTCTATACGAGACAGTTGTGCACCAATCATGAGTTGCTATGGCTATCCCTGGCCTGAGATTCTGCGGTGTGACCAGTATCCTGCAGACCATCTCATGTGCATCTCCTCCATCACGAACACCACTGTTCACGCAGGGGGGCGTAGAGGTGAGAAAGTGGCTACACAGACATGCATGCTTGAGTAAACTTCATTCAACAAACTATTCAATTAGTGGTTTGACTGTTCCAGTGCCTCAGGCAAGCTGTCGGGATTGTGAGCTGGAAGAGGCCTCCTCTTCAAAAGAGACACTGGAGACATTTTGTAGGAGTGATTTTGGTGAGTACTGGTATTCTTCCAACTAAAATCCCTTTTTGCACATTTCTTTGTTGGTGATTATGAGACAAGAGTGCACTGTTAATAAATACATGTTGTCACTCAGGCTTTGCGTTCATCTGCTTTCTCTACAGTTGTGAAACTGCGTCTAACAAGGCTCAAATATAGTCCAGCAAGTCTTTCTCAGTTCTCGTTAGCTGCAAAACTGGACGTCCTGAAGCATGGACCCCTCTTGGGTGGGCAGATCCGCTCTCGCATTGAGCTGTGGTTGGAGAGAGATGCCACCTGCGTAAGGAACATGACACGGCAACACCCGCGAGGCGGCACTTTCCTCGTAACAGGCACAGTGCAGGGGGAGCGCCTGGTGGTCAACAAAGCTTACGCCTGGCAAAAACGAGACAAGGACCTCATGGCAGCTGCTCGCAAATGGAAACATCACCGATGCAGGACTTAGGATTGTGTGTTCAGTTATCAAATTCAGAAGAACTACAGTGAAAATTTGAAAAAGCATTAAGCAGCTATGGTTAGGGGATAGCAATTAGATTTTCACAAGTCCACAACTGTAAATTACACTTGGTCTCCTCTTTACAAGTGGTTTTTGGAAGAAACAAAACAGAGAGAGCTGGTTACAAAGGTTATGCATCATCAATCTGTCTTTCTGGCAGTTGAGGTCAAAGCAATAAACGTTGTTTAGTAGAAAATGTACATATCAGTTAACTTAATATTGTTGGTCTATATTTGTATGCTTTGAGAATGATTAAATTTTGTGTTCGAAACCTCAAGGAAATGGCATTTATTCAAGATTAGCAGCTCATATCCATAAACACCAGTGTACTTACCAAATAGCAGAGGCTTTAGGCTTAGTGTCCTCATCTCATGTGTCCTGTCAGGCACAAGGGACACCTGCTGAACATGTCCAACCTGCAGATGTAAACAAGACAGTGTGTGAGTGTGGGTGTGGGTGGCTGTCTTGCTATAGTAGCTCTAAGCAACATTATATGCTGAGGAATTAGATGTTTTTTTAGGTCCAGGTGTTGCAGTTATAACATTTTTTTCACCAGGCAGCAACATTTGACGAGGGCCTTACAGCATGCAGTGGCTGTGGAAATGAGTGTTAACTCCTGTGAGTGTGTAGTTTTTGTTTTTTTTAATGTACTGACCCTTTTGAGATGCACTTTTACTAATTTGCCGCATGACACTTTTCATCAGAGAGCTTAAATGGCATGCTTTATCATACTGAAATGTTGTCCATTTCTTACCCGTATCCCCTCAATGCGAGGAAGACTGAAACTTTGACTGTAGTCCTCCACATGTAGCTCTCCTGAGGATGGGGCAGGAGGGGGTAAACGGCTTCCAGTGTCGCTGACTGGTGCTGAGGAGCCCCTGTCCCCACTGACCAGATCCCCGGGGCCGTTGTTGTAGTGCACGTAGAGCAGCAGGGCGATGACATTCAGGATGTACACGTGAAAGAAGACCATGACCACAACGAAATAAGCCCGAGAGCAGACATTACTTCTCTGGATGTGCAGTCGAGTGGACCGAAAAGGGGCATTGAAGGGGGGCAATGATGGTTCGTCGCTGTCCACGGTTTCCTCCTGCTCCATGAAATCTTCCTGAGTGTCTTCCATTTTAAACTACTGCAAACTAGCCGCAATGGGAAGCCTGATATATTACATAGATATATGGGCAACGTTACTGCAAGAGGCGACCAGATAAGGTGTGTTTGATAATGTTAGCTGGCTGCTTGACGTTAGCAACTATAGCTAGCTGGCTAGCTACGGAGCAAACCCCACCTCAAACCTCTGACTGTTTCGACAAAATTGGACGTCGTCGTCTCCGCTGCTTTTGCCCAAAGAAACAGGGTGGTTTGGGCCGAGAAAGCAGATGTGCCGACTGTCGTGTCCTTTGATAAATAAGTGTGTCATCATTAACTGAAGGCCCTTAATCCCGTGTTAGCTAACTGACGCGCTGCCCCTGACAACCTGCCTAACAACCAGACAGACAAGCTGACGAGTCAGGAGCTGCGGCTTCACAGCGGCAGCAGCAAAACGTTAGCGACCTCTACTGGTCAACTCCAAACTGTTTTTAAAATAGATGTATTCACGCTTTAGTGTTTTGGAGTTGTTTAAAACCTTTTTTTTTTTAAATATTGCACGATTTTACCTCTCCCGACCTCATGGGGTTATTTATATGAAACTATCTGAGGTCACACATTAGCCTATGAAGTTGGGAACCACAGATTTGATCTTTTCAGCATTTTATAAGCTTATAATTTGTTTGTACTGAGACATTTTCACCAATCCCAGTAGTGGTCAAACACATTGACCACTTGATGAAAAAAAAATCCCTCTGAAATACAGGTGAGTAGAACTTTACTCGTAAATAATCTGTGCCAGTTATTTAATGGTCAAAGAGGAGGAATTACTAGAGACAAATTTAAGTTAGGTAAAGAGAAATATTTAGATTCTGATAACCTCTTATAGACCACACATTATTAATTACCAATAAATGAAATGCAGTCTTGGAACAGTGTATTCTATTATTTGTTTTACCCTTCAAATAACACTATAAGCTATGCGCTTATCTGTTATTTGCTTTCAGTTGCACTTGATTTAACTATTCTTTCCATTTCATGCTCATCATGTTCACTTACTTAGAATCCTTTCTTTACATTTCACAATTTCTGTGTCATTCATTTCAAAAAACAACGTGGAGACTCTCTGAAATCTTTCTCCTCCTTTTCAGGTTTCACTATGTATTTGCTTATGGCAGTGTTAACTGTTCTTTTTTTGCAGCTGACACAGAAGTGTAGTGTGTGTGTGTGTGTGTGTGTGTGTGTGTGTGTGTGTGATTATCAAAGTTGTGCTTAATTCTAACTGCGCCACCTGGATTTTGCTTTGTTATCGTTCTAATCATTTATGTGTTTACATTTTTAGACCCAGATTTTATGTTTTGTGACTGATTTTTGTAACTGTGCAATGGACTGATCACCATGCATCTTAAAATTACACATCCTGCTCGTACCAGACCTTTAATTTAAATTCTGTATTCTGTAGTTTACTAGTGTCTGCTACGAATAATTGAATGCCTTCTATCTATTGTGTGTTGATGCTGCTGGAAGTTGTGAATTTCCACACCAGAAGGAATTAAGTATCTATCTATCTATCTATCTATCTATCTATCTATCTATCTATCTATCTATCTATCTATCTATCTATCTATCTATCTATCTATCTATCTATCTATAGGATAGATAAAGGACTCAGACTTTAGGAAACAGCAAGTTTCTGGTGCAGTCTCAGTAACTAAAAATATTCAAGTTCTTCTTCTACATGTGCTATGCACACAAGGACAACAGATTATAGTCCCTATAGTGTTTGGTCCAGTGAATGAATTTGACCTATGAATGAAATCTGTGTGTGTGAGAAAGAGATAGTTGTTGTTGAAGTTATGTTACAACCTTGCTGTGCCACCTGGATTTTGCTTTGTTGTCGTTTTTATCATTTATTTATTACATTTTTGATGACTAAATTATTTTTTGTTATGATGACCATCTCAAAAACATGCATAATTTTGAAACTTAGTTGTTAAACAATCTAAAAAAAATAATAAACAGGCTCAGAATTTGGAAAACTTTCTGATGCAGTCTCTGCAAATAAATTCATTCAAGTTCTTCCTCTACACATGCTATATGCAAAGAGACTATGGGTTGTAGTACACATGCTATGTGCCTAGGGACTACAGGTTAAGTAGCTTCTGTAGGATTTGCTCTAGTGCGGTGGTTCTCAACAGGGGGGCCACAACCCACTCAGGGACCACAGAGAGCCGCCGGGGGGGCCTTGAGATGCCTCTGACTGTTATTAAGAACAGTACAAAAAATATTCTCATGACAAAATAACGAGAGAAACTATATCTAACTAAACATATATCCAATCTGTAGTGCTTCATTTATATAAACTAACTACAGAGCCCAATAATAACAAATAAATAAACTGATCAAAATGCAGTGTAGGGCAGTAACATGGCCGTACGCATCACTGAGGTTCCCATTGTCTGGACCTTGGTATTTGTTCTGGAACTTTTCATTGGACGTAGAAGGACCTTGGCAGCAGAAAGGTTGAGAACCCCTGCTCTAGTGAATGAATTTGGCCTGATTTGGAAATCTTTATGTGTGTGAGAGAGAAAGATAGATGTTGAAATTATGATTAAATTATTAAGTCCTTACTGAACCACTCGGATTTAGCTTTATATCGTCATCATCATTTACGTGTTTGTGTGTTTTATTACACCTACATCCTGTGTTTTGTGTCTAATGACCCTCTTGAAAAAGACATGATGCATCATGTTGCAGCAACTAAGCAAGTTTCCGAAAGCGTCCTCCTTCCGTGCATGCTGTGTGTATAGAGACTGTGGGGCAGTTCCCTGCACGTTTTGCTCCAGTGAATGAATTTGGCCTGTGAATGAAATCGGTTGCTGAATAAACCACATGGTGGCGATGAAGGCCAGCAGGCAGACTTGTACTTCACCAACTGTGTTTGCTGTGTCATCTGTGATTGTCGACGTAATTGCTGGGGGATCCAGGAGATCCCCTTATAAAAATGGGCTATAATTTAGCTTCTTACTTATGTATGAGTTAAAAAGCACTCCAGGCTGGTCATGTGAACATCATACCTCATAGCCACATGCTTGTTTCTGAACCAAACTTAAAATAGTTAAGACTTCTGTGAAATCTGGGCCTGCACATTCTAACTCATGTGTGCATCAGTGGGAATTTAAACCTCACAGCACAACTTGGCAATTACTGTGTTTTTCATCCATGTTGATGCCAACTAAGCAGCAGTGCATTATACAGTTTGGATTTCCATAATTCCCATGCATTATTCACCAGGAATTTTTCTCTGAGGTGCATATTTAGATTTGAATGGAGCTTCGGATAATGAAGGCTAATTTCCCTGGTGACAGTGCCCCCCGAAATTAATCTATTTGACCTCCCCCTTTTTTTTTTTTTTTTCTTTTTTACTTGGAGAGACTGTTGGAGCTGGAGGGGGGGAGTTAATGTTAAAGGCTCTGATGCGCACAGAACATTCTCACAGGCACACGCACACCCCTTGCGGTGTTTTCCGGGATCACGCCACCGCTTCCACTTGGGATCCAGCATCAGCGATATGGCTGATCATCACCGGACGGGACGGTGCCGTTCTTGAGCGAAAGTTAACACACGAATAATGACTTATTACGCGTCCGCGATGCGCTTATTCTGGCGACGGGACACTGCGGCACGCCGTGTGACGCTGGGGTAGGAATTATCCGACGGGGGTTAACTGGCAATTTTGGTGTATTTAACAGCAAAGTTATTGGAGGAACTTGTCGCAGTGGATCCCCGGCGTGCTGCCTGGATTACCATACACAAGTGGAACAATAGTCTCCTGCAGCAGGAACGCAAGCAGGTCAGTGTTGTTTATATCGCTCACTCGTTTCGATTCCGTATTGACAATGTTGGGATATTGGGCACACACGGCTGTCCTATCACCTGACATTGCAGGTGGACTCGACTTGTTAAATCAGAAGCATTTGAATGATTTTGACTGCGTAAGTGTGCGTCCCGATGTGGACACTTTGGCACTCGTCACCGATCCCCTGCAGAAATCGCATTAGGACCACTAAAGTGACGATAAATGGCGATCCTAGCGCCACGGTCCGAGCGTATTTAACTCCCAACAGAGCGGTGGATTTGAAATTTCGCAACGATTCTGGCGACAAAAAACCCAAACATCCAGTGGCGGGGATTAACCCCAGCGCTATTTCCACAGAGTTTGTGCGCCGGCCGGGCGGCTGTGCAACTTTTTCCCTGCCCTGCCTGACTCTCCTCCTCCCGGATACTTGCGTCAGGAAAACACGGGGAGAGAGGAACTGACCGAAAACGCAAAAGGCCTGGAAGGTAGAGAGGAAATCTCCGCCAGCCAGGCCCCGACACGAAGCGCTGCGCGTTCGGTTCGTGTCCCCGGGGTTTATCCGCTCGCTTGCCCGCTTTGTGTTCGTCCTGCCCGGCGGTCACTTGGGTTTGTGTCGTTTGCAGGACGCTTCGCTCGTCCGCCAATGTGCCAAGTCCGGTGCTGCGGTTCTGCAGTGGTTCTCCCGTGGACATGGGTTGAACAATTAATGTTGAACCCATGTCTGTGAACGTTTCATTTCTCAGCAGCGTGTTGGGAGTATCATTTGCCGCTAAATTATTTATGTCCATCTCAATGTGGGATGTCCAGATTGGAAAAACATCCCATCAGTTCTTGTGCCCTTGCAATGCACCTCTGCTGAAAAAACACTCTAATGATCCCAGAACAGCTATAACCCAGTGCTGTACCCGTGTGTTTTACCTGTCTTATACCTCTAGATTGCAATTAACAGTATTTAGAAGCCTTATTTTACTGTCACCCAGCTGTACACCATTCTGAGGTCAAATATTGTAATTTTTACCCAGAAAAGGGCCTCACTGAGGTTTAAAGCTATTGTACAGCAGCATTTTGACAATCAATTATAATAATGATAATAATAATAATAGTAATACTGACAAAAAAATGAAATTTTGGCTTCCCAATTATTCGTATGCTGCAAACTTTCCATGGATTTATGTCAAGATGATATTAAAAACAATGTGGTGTCATTATTAGACAAAAGTTTCTTTTCCAGCTGCATGTATAATGTAATGTATTAGCCAGCATGTTTCTAAGTTTTGTGTGAAGTAATAAGTAACAGTGGGGCACAGGTCATTGCACTGTACTGCAGTTTGATTTTTCCAATTGCAGGTTTTACATACATCTGCCGTATAGACGTCGGAGAACTATGCTTATTAAATGCTATTGCACCCAGGCTCATGTTAAGTTGTACAGATCTTTCTATGCTCGGTGTGATCCCTGTGATCCAGATCTGCCAACAATCATAGAATCAGACCCTATTCTCCGTCCTCTTGTGGATGAAAATGGCATTTCAGATTATTTCCCTAGTTTTTTTTTTTTTTTTTTGCTATGTGTGATTTAGTTTTTTTTTTAAGTTTGCTTGTGCTCATCTTCTTCCAAGATGATTTTTTCTCTTCATCTTACTCTGGAGATTTAGGTTAAGTGATGGAAGGGATGCAGAGGGGAAGCCACTGGGCTTGTCAGGAGAATAGACTGTTGTTTGGGTTATCTATTTATGTGTTTTTGTGTGGATGTGTGTAGGATTCTGTAGTTGGGCAGATTTGTGCATTACTCATGCATCCTCAGGCCGCTGCGCAAAAGCAGCGTTTGGAGTGCCACTGAGTGCCCGTTCCACTCTGCCACATTGCATGTGTGTGCATGCATGCGTATGAGTTATATGTGTCACCGAATGGCAGAATAATACTCGTTTGTTTTTAATGAAAAGGAAAGAAAGAGAGGCATAGGTCGTAAGATAATATGGCTGAAACAAAACGAGACCCAAAAGGCATTTGTGTGTCTTGTTTGGATGCGACTGTGTCATATATGCAGCTTACTAATGAGTGTGGATGGCACATAGATTCTGCAGGCTTAGGTCCTCGCTTCCATTCAGAGGCTTAGCTGGAAGTGGAATCCCAGAGCCAGGCTGGCAAGGATTGCATGATGCAGTGCTCTGCGGTGTCCCAATAACTGGAGGGCTGGAAGTTTCTGAAGCTGACATGAGCATGTGTGAGAGAGTGTCTGTGTGTGTGTGTGCATGAGTGGCGAGTACAGAGAGATGTGAATTGTTTTATTCTCAGCCTTTCGCCTCTATCTATCTCCTTTCTTTTTCTTCTTCTTCACTTCACCTCAGAGACAGAAACTGCGGTTCCAGCCAGGGCCTGTAGCCTAGCAACCTAAATGGTGTGTGTCTTGAATAAATCAGACTGTGTTCCTCTTCTGTCCTCCTCAGGGGTGTGTCAGTTCACCTCACCTCCAAGCTACCACAACTGTGCAACCACCCCAAACATGTGGGAACACACGAGCACATGCTCACCAGCTGCTAACAGACAGAAGAATGACTTGTTATTCCTTTGCTCCTGTGTATCAGTCACCCCACTAACCTTTGCTCTGTTCTGTTTGTTTTATTACGCAGCTCGTGTTCTGATGTGCGTGAATTCGTGCACCGTGTTGCTTTCAAACACAGTCGAAACAACACAAGTGCTGCCTTTGAATGTCGTGGGGAGCGAGTTGAGCCTCTGTCGTTTGGAGTGTGTCCCTCCGTTTAGTAGGAGTTATGTATCTGAGTTGTTTGTGGTTTGCCAGGTGTCTGGTGAGTTTGGCCCGCGCATGCTGTTGCCTGGAGCCACATGCCTCGTCCCACTCACTGAAGCTCTTCACACTGCCACGTCCATCTGCACTAGACAAGGCCCAGTATCCAGTGGACATTGATAGCACTTCATTTTTCCTTCAACTTTTTTGTTTTTTGTGACCAACACATATATACACATTGAAATGTCGTATATCTTCCCTAAACATTAAAATTTGTTACCGAATGCAGCATAGCCCCTAATTTTTCTACACAAAGCTCAGATTGTAGTTTTGCAGCAAAGATTTAAACATACAGAAATGTTATTATACCACAAAAATGGGGCTAAAATTGTAATCGAAGGCTATTTAATGCAGATAAAAGAAAAGATCAAGCTAAACATTAATGGATATTCTTGGTATTTCATGAACAAAAGTTAAACAAAATGAATGCTGTTTGCTTTTTTTGTGTGGAGATGTTTATCACAGACACTAACCTTTATTTTGTCCCAGTATAAATACAACCATAAGTCTGTATATATATACATATACAATACGCAATCGTATCTTGAAGTGGTTCTCTCAATAACCCGCTGGGAAATGAGATTTCCCCTAACTGCTCATGCTAATTCAACACAGATAAGATGAAGACTGTGAAATTAGTTATTAATATGTGTCTACGTGTGTGTGTGCATGCATGCATGCCTGGACGCTGGTCCAAGTGTGGGTTAGTGATAACATTGCTGTGTATTTATCTGGGTAATAAGCAGGGTGTCATAAATCAGCCGTTTCTTCATTATGCGACTCACTTATTTCTGAAAATTTGTGGACGATTTGTGCATGAAGAGGACCCAATTTTCTTGTCCAAGCTGGCTGATTCTCTAATGAACTCTGGGAAAACATGCAAATGAGGGGGGAGGGAGATTGATAATCCATGTAGCTGGATGATATGAAATACATGTGAGCAGCTTTCTTTTGGCTCTTTTGTTCCCTTCTTCAACTTTTTTTATTTTTTTTTTTTCTCTCATGTCAGACATACCCATTTAGCTGAGGTGCAGACCACATCCAACTGGGCTCATGTAAACTGTCAGATGCGACGCTCATAGCAATAAATGGTCTTCTAAGCACATCTTTTGGTGAAAAAAGCCAGTTGTCTGTAGCGAGGATGTTTGAATTCCCTCAGAGCGCTGGTTGTCTCTAATAGGCCTGAAAGACTGAGAGCCTGAAAGGATGAATGGCTTTTGTTGAAGCCTCCAAGGTTGGACACAAAGAGAAAGGCAGCGGGTGCAGTGTGTATTTGTGTGTGTCGGTGTGTGTGCTCGTGCGTGTCAGCTCCCAAGCCCTTATGGGCTAGATAGAAGGAGCAGGAAGTGGAAGGGAAACAGAAATACTCCGCCATACCGCCTCTACCTTCAGGCCAGTGAAGCAGAGAGTAGACGAACAAAGTGACTTCCACACACAAAAATACACACATGCAACGACACGTATACTGTACATACTCTTATAAACCAGATATTAAATGTCTGCTGAGGGGCACTCTCAACAATATATAACTTTGAAAGCTTACTGACGCTAAGAGGTATACAAACACAAACACACAGTGCTCACAGTTGGGTCACCAGCGAATATACCGAGCACTTTGCTAGGATAACAATATGCTTCTTCCCCCTTTATTTTAACGGTGGCATGGTGCTCTCTCCTGCCTTTCTGCTGTACAGCACCTGAAGCTCGCTTTCCATCGGAGTTGTGTGCTTGTTGTCACAGGAACATTGCTTTCGAATGGACCGCTGTAGAGCCATAAATAGATTATACATATGAACTTTATTCTTGTGTCTCATGATAATTTGTCTGCCATGTTTTGTTTTTTTTTCTTACATTGGGAAATTTTTATTCCATGAATTTATTATGGATACCACCAGTGAAATGCATGTCAATCACAGCTCATCAGGGACAGGTGCTCTTGTCTGAAACCTCTGGGGAGCTGCATAGTCAGCCATTTACATGTTTTTTTTGTACATTTTTGTTTGTTGTTCTCTTTCTCTCTGCCTCTCTGGGTTTGTCTCTCTCTCATTCTTTGTCTTTTATTTTGCAATGTTTGCACTTGGGATACATAACAATGAGAACACACGCTGCGTGAGCAAACACAATCATTGGGAGCCCAAAGAACTGCAGAAAATGCGCAGAGGCTGCACTGCAGTAGTCACTGGCTGTAATGACAACAATGGCCACGATTATGATGTTGGAGATGCAGGTGGTGCTTTTGATGGTAATGATGATGTTGCTGGTTCCCCTTTAGGCCCGTGGGCCCCAGTGGTGCGACTGAGAAGATGGACAGGATGAAGATAATAAAACGGAGACTGTCCATGTCTCTACGCAGCGCTCGGCCCGTCGATGACTCTCTGTCCGAACTCGCAGAACAGATGGCGCTGGATGAGCCATCCACAGCCAGGGACAACGGTGAGACATGAACAAATGCACGCACGCACACGTATTCACAAGCACCCAAGCGGATGCCGTCATTTAGGCATATTGTAGGCGTGAGGTGGCCTACTTCAAAATTCACAGCTCAAAAACCAACCTAAATTGTCTTCTATGTGAATAGAATGTGTCGTATTAATTTATACTACACCATCTGCACTGTGGCAATATACTGTATAGATAGATAGATAGATAGATAGATAGATACCTTATTTATCCCCTTGGGAAAATCCAGTAACTCATATGTTACATTTAAGAAAAGTAAGAAAAATAACATACAAAATAACATGCAGGTAACAGAAGAAGCTTTAAAAATGGTAGCAAGGTAGCATGTGTTGTCATGATGATGAAGAGTAATTGTGTCACCTCCACAACCCTCTCGGGAGTCACACAGTGATTAGTTTGACTCCAGCATCTGTTATGACTAGTATTTCACCTCACAAGAGCAGTTATTGAAGAGCAGTTGCTCATGTTCTCTCACAGTTAAAGACCTTACAACTTCATTTGGAGCTGTTTCAGTACATGAAGAAGCATTACATCACTTTTTTTTTTTTAACGGTGAAAATGGTAAAAAAACAAACAAAAAAACAACAACATATTTTTGGATTATTGTAAGTGATACATGAGGGTTAGTTTGCAAACGTGTGGCAGCAGATACCACATTTCTCCTCCACTCTTTTATGTCCTTCATTTACACTGATCCAGAACTGAGATAATGTGTTTTTATTGCAAGTAACCCATAAACACTATTTGCCCTTGTTTCAGAAACCTGTGTGTCATGGTATTTTTTTCCAGTACTCTCACAAAAGCACACAGACATGCTTTTTTCACCCACCAGAGCCATTCTAACTACCGTCTTCTTTACATCATCATCAGCTTCATCACAACTAACTTCACTGTTCACTACACTTCATTACTTAATCGTCAAGACTGAAAGGCACAGTAAGATGGACGTGCATGTGACTTCGAAAAGCTTTTTTTGTATTATTCACACAAACAAAATGTCTTAGCTGCTCATATAAAGGGTGAAAAGCAATGTCATGCTCAGAAACCCTGGTTGCCATCTGCTGGACATCTTCCGGGATTGCAGGTTCCACTTTGGAAAAATCAGAGACCTCAAACCCAGACAAGGTGTGCATGTGATTGTCTTTGTGTGTGTCTGCGTCATATTCTGGCACCAGGCAGAAACCAGGTCAGAACATGCCGTTGCCTCAGCTTCAGCAGGTGATTTTCACTCAAAAAAAAACAAGAGAAAACACGAAAAGCCTCAGTGTTCAAATATTGTTGTACTATCTTAGCTGCTTTTGCAGTTTGGCTATAAGGAGGGGTGATGTTTGTTCTGCTTTTTCAGCTCTCGGGCTGCAACATCCATACCTCTATCTGATTAATTTCCCCCACTGCCATCTCTCTGTTCTTCCTTCTATTTTTACAACCCTCTCTTTTGTCTTTAATAGCATAAGCGACGTCAGTTCATTTCCAGAGAGCGCAGGCAGCAAGTGAGGGAGAAAGGAGTGGGATGGAGGAAGTGATGTAGAGGATGAGGAGAGGGACATTAAACTTTAACAACTGCTCTACATTGCCATCTTCTCTTGCTGTTCCCTTCTTGCTATATCACCTCCCCACACACACACACACACACACATCTCTATAAATATTAGTCAGACTGTGCAAAAGAGCGGTAAAATATAATTCTCACATTTTTCAAAGTGCTAATGAGAAAGTAATGTCGAGGCTGCTGCTGACCTCATATCGCTTCTTCCACTGTTATCTTGGAGGGCTTAGACTGGTTTTACTGGAAGGGAATTATGTGAGGAATTGAGGGGAACATGAAAAAGGCTTGGTGATCGCGGTGGAATTTCAAGTGCAATGTGGATGAAAAGGGCATTATCAAAAAGGAGATGTGACATGTGGGCTCCCACTCACATTGTACAAAAAAAGGTTTAATTAATACTAATGAATGTAAAAGAAGGACACGCCGGCTGACAGGCTGTTCTGCACATTTATGAGAGCTTAGGTTGAAGTATTTAGCTTTAAAATAACCGAAGAAGCAGGTGTTTATCCACAAGTATAAATTTGACCTCTAGACACTTGTTTTCTTGACTACAGTTAGCTAAATATCTATTGCAGTCCTGCCATCAGAGACTTGATAGCTCCCATACCTCCATGACCTGCTTCCTACGGTGCGTCTGCTCGTTTTTCGTGTGTCTTAATGTCTGCCTTTCTCACTATCTTGTTGTTCGTAAGCAGTCGTTATCAGTCTGTGACTCAACATAATTGCCACTATGCATGCCTCACGCCTCATACACTTGTTATTCCAATTCTTAGTACTGTGTTCCTACTGTTTCCTCTTCTAACATGAATACAGCAACTGTTTGCATCCTCACCTTTTTATCTATCACCACTACATATTGTACTGTTCCTACATGTTCTGCTACCTCTCTTGTGTCTGGTCTCCATGTGACCTTGTGTCGTCTTTTTTTCTCTTTTCCCTTTTTCTCCAATCCCCTCCTGCAATTCTTGTCATCTGGCCCCTTTTTATTTTACTGCTCCCTCTCCTCTGCTATTCCTCAACTTTTTCTCCCTCTTTTTCTCCCCTTTTCTTTTTATTCTCACGTTTGTTTTTTTCTGGTTTTCACCCCGACCTCTTTTTGTTTTCTGTCGAATTGCTGCCCTTCTGAGTTTTTTTTTTTCCCCACCTCTACTCTTTCTTGCACTCTCTGCCACTCTCTTCTTGTCTGCCTTCGTTTTCTCCCCTCTCCCCGGCTGTCCGTCTGCGTTGTGTATCTCAGAGCCCATGGTGGTGTGCGCTGTGCACCCCCCTGCCTCCCATAGCGCTCCCTCCTTCCTGCGTCAGTATGCCGGTCATCTGGGCCGCACCGCCCTGCGCAGAGAGCCGGGTGGGGGGCTGGAAAGAGACAGAGCCTTCCTGAGCCTGCACAGGACTGGATCTCTGGGTACACACAAACACACACACACACACACACACATATAGACACTTGGACACACTCATAAGCAACAAGGAACATTTCAAGGTACTGATTATTCCATTTTGTGCTGCTTTGTACGCTATTAAAGGCCTTTTGATCTGTTTAGAACGTATTCAACTCTATGTAGCACTTAACATACCTATAAATGACCTTTCCTGCAACCAGCTACAACACAACTATTGCACGCACAATAATGCAAGTCAGAAAAATCTAATAACATAATCTAACACAGCAGGGCCAGTGATTACATTTTGCTACTAGTGCTAAAGTACTTACTCAAGCAAAACTTGAGGGACTTGAAGTGGACTATTTTATGACTACTTCCGGCTAAAGACTCTTGAGCAAAACAAACACAATCCCTCACATAGACGACTCATCCAACTGTTTTCAGTTTCATTCTGAGACTTTGTCATTTGTCTCTGTTATAACATTTTCTGCTGCTTGTGTGTGTCAATTATTCAGTAAACACAACTCTTTTGTATCTCTCTGTCTTTGAATTTCTTAAGATTTGCTTAATATTCAGTAGTGCATTTGGTTACTTGAATATATGTCTCAACCAGAACAGGATATTAGGCTTGAGCAATACTGCCACCTCTGGGTGGAAAACATACACACTGATGTCATGTAGTTGCCAATGATGTCAATTTTGCTTACCATAAGGGGGATGTGTATATATGCATGCGTGCTTGTGTTTCTGTGCGCGCATCTAAGTGGGCTTTCACTGACTGAAACCGTATTTACTGACACAACCTGGCTATTCTGCCGATGCTCACTATGAATGTGAAAGGATAAATCTCTAATGACCTTAATCCAACATACACAAACACACACACACACACATACATGCACATGCTCACAACGCTCACGTGCTCACACAATTACTTTTTCCTTCTGTCTGCATTATGTAATGTGGTCTGTGGCTATATGGATCCCAGTAATCTCATTTCCCACTGTGGCAGAACGGCTTATATCAGGAGCAGTAGGGCAGATCGCACTGAGGGAGGGAGAGTCAAGGATGGATGGAGAGAGAGGAACTGAAGATGATGATGCTGGAGATCGGTTTCGGATGAAACGGAGTTTAGAAAGCGGTGGGAGATTGATTTATGAGGGACTGAGCATGAGAGAGGAAGAAATGAAAAGTATGGATGAAGGTGGGGGCGGGGGGGAACTACAGACGGAGTGGTAGGAGAGTGTTTCACAATGGCTCCTTCAGGAGTCATATTGGCTTTGTGCTGTGTATCCCTTGAGTGAACTGCAGACAGACCATAATGAGACTCTTTGCATCCACTGAACTCTAGCGAAGGAAGACCAGTCTTATAACAGGAGCTTACAGTTCGTTGCAATCCTGCTACCTGGAAATGTGATAAGTATATTTGGATAAACCTTAAATTATTTCCGGGGAAGTAAAAGATACTGCAGAGTGAGGATGGATGTGGCTTACTGTTTTTGGTACTGTTGCTGATATGGTGTCTTAGTTTTGGCACCTATACTAGAATTAATTTTTTCCACATTATATTGTTTCATGCTAGTTAGGTTTAATTTCATTTGATTTTGGTAAATCTCTTGCATGGACTCTTTATTTGTGACTTTCTTTGAGCCAGTTTGTGACAATTACATCTACAGAGCATACTGACACAGATTAATATTTACATTTAAAGTCATTTGTAGTGTACTGTATATGAGAATAGTGTGGGAATATAGAAAGTCCTGTATAAATATCACATAATTTATTTAAGTGGATTATTTTGTAATTCAAATAAACTGCAATGGTTTATGTAGCTGTAACGATGAACATCCGGTAATATGTAGAATAGTGTGTACGCACCAAGCTTAAGGCCACAGATTGTTGCTTGGTCTGGCAGAGTGACTTCATTCTGTGAAATCGGCAGCTGCCTCTGCGCTCTGAAAAGCCCCCAAAAGGACACAGCTTGACTCAGAACCTAGAATAGATGCGACCCTACTATTAAAATCTTGATAACGCGTAGTTTGAAATGTTAAAAGGTACGCTGTGTCGCTGCGTGTGTGGGTATGAGTGTGTTTCCCACCGGTTGGTCTCGCTGACTCACGGTGTGCCACTCAGCAGTCGGGGCACGTTGCACCCTTTAATAGAGCAACATGATGATGCAATCTCTCTTTCCTGCTGCACTAAGGAGATTACCCACCCTTTCTCTGTCTCTCGCCGTCTCCCTCCATGTTGTTCTAACTGGCTCTATTTATGCATATGAGTATTCAGTTAACTACGCTATTAATCTGAGTAATTGGGCTTGTGTGCGGGGTTATGTGTTCGAGGTGTTTGGCCGGTAACCAGAGCCCCGGAAGATATTACAGGTTTGTGAGTCATCTGTTGCTCACTGGGCCAACACCCACTCCCACCACACTGTACTTACAGTCAGGAAAGATGAGCACTGCACTTTTCATTTTTGCTTTTCACCACTACCTCATCTCTCTCTCGCTCTCTCTCTCTCTCTCTCTCTCTCTCTCTCTTTGACTATCTGTAGTTACACTGTTGAGGATTAGCTGGACCTCCTGTCTGCTTTACTGAGAACAAGAACACTGCTGAAAGCTGCCTACTCTAGTCGAAACCCGTCGCTGGCTGCTATTTTCGATACCATCACAGATGTCTCCTCTCCTTCTTTTCTCCCCTCTGTCTCGGTGTCTGCCTCTTTCTCTTTGCATATATCAAAATACTATATTTAACCTCCAGATTAAAACCAGAATGAGGTGAAGATGAAAGATGGTAAGCTTTTCAGACCCTCCTTATCTCTCCTTGTGCATTGTACACCATGAGAGACCTTGTCTGTGCCAGGGATTTAATGTAATGCATTAACACTGCATTAATCGCTGTAGCCCTCTCCCTCACTCCCTACACTCTCAGCCATCCATTTGCTCACTCCCGGATTGGATTTATAAGAACAATGGAGTGGACTCCTTTTATGTAGTTGGTCTTATAAGCTTTTTATGTGTGTGTTAGGGCGACTTGCTGTTTCGCTGGCTTACGCTCGAGGCTAAAGGGAGATGCTGCTCACAAATGCTGGTGATTTTCAGAGCTATATGCCACAGAAGTGAGGCGTGGGGGTGAGATGTTTGGGAACAGCATAAACAGAGCCGGTAGCTTACAGTAGCAGCACTCTGGTCCCAGTAATTGAATAATAAGATTCCTTAGATGCAGATAAAAGGTTTAGAGGTAATTACTGCAGTCTAAAGTCTCCCAGCCCCCCGCCTTGTGATTGTGTTTCTCTTTGCGTGCGCGTTCCTCTGGGATGCTATATGCACTTTGATTTTTTTTTATTGTCTCACTAGTCCTGTAAGCACAGTGTGGTATTTATGGTAAAAGAAAGAAAACACTATGCTTTGAATGGAAACAAATGTGGTCAAGCAAATTTGCCACTGAAGACATTTAAAACAGGGCGACAAGAGAAAATGTCAAGGAATGAGACCTTGAGGGGAGAGAACAGCTATGTGGAGATGACTGCAGAGCAAGAGAGAAATCTTCCATGTATACAGCTGCACTTGTGAATATAAAGATGTGGGGAGACAGTGATGGGTGGAGGGCTGAGTGGCAAGCTTTTGTCCTTGACGTTTTAAGCAGCGTGAAGCCCAGGGATTCATCACTTCACATCAATACGTGTCTGTCAATGCACTGTAGATGACCATTACTCTCTACTTGAATCTACCTGAAGGTAGCTATGGGCCCAAATAAAGCAGTCTTAAATACATCTCACATAGGTTTAGTTATACCTATATTCCTGACAAATCGTTATTTGAACGCATTCCACAACTACCCAGATTAAAAATGCTTTCAGGATGTGTTAAGTATACACTATCCCAGTTAGGGTTTTGTGTTTGTGCATGTAGTCTTACAATTAAGAGCGTCATTGTTGACATGTAGGGTGTGCGAGTCTTACTGTGTTTTGTTAGTGAAGGTTTACAGGCCACCTTGGTTATTGACATGAGGGAAGAGGTGGGATTCTATCTCACAATAGTTGGAAACGTTTGAGGAAAAGCTTTTTCAAGTGTTAATCCTTGAGAATATTATGAGGAAAGAGGACATTTAATACTTTATCTTGCTGACATTTGCATGCAGTTGCCATTCAACACATTCATGTCTTTTAAATACTTCTTTTGATCTTTGTTTCTATGGTGGCAAGGTCAGCTGTTCCATTGACTGGCAACCAGACGAGGAAGGAAAAAAATGCAGAGAAGAAGAGTTGTGCATTGAAAATTTTAAATGTTCATTCAGTAAAAGTGCAAAAGTATTAACATAATAAAAATGTACTGTACGCATTCATTATGCAGAATGGCCACCATCACTTTAGTAGAGTTTATCTGCCTATAATTGATGCATAAACATGTAAACAGCAGTTACCTGATGTGGATTTAATACAATGTTTTCTGTTTTATTCTATGAAAAAAGCATGTTTTATATTTTCAACACATTTTTTTAATGTATGTGAGCAGTTTAAACCCCAATTCCAAAAAAATAACCAGTAACTATCAATGCTGAATAAATACAGTCAAGTAAAAAGTACGATCTCTCTGAAATGTACTTGAAGTACAAACTAACAAAATGGAGTAAAGTAAAATGCTAGTGCCTCAAAACTGTACTTTAGTGCATTACTTGGATAAATGTACTTTCCACTGAAGGTTATTACCAAGAAAACATTATTCACCGTTATAATATATGTAACAAAACCAACGCCAAATGCTTTACATTTAAGAAGCATCTCTCAGTGAAGGAAAAAATATAAGATTAAAATAAGTAGTTTTATTTAATTAGGCATGTTGATTTCACTGTACATTGCAGAAAACTACATCTTGATGCTGGTGGTTCTGTCAAAGCCAATACTGCAGATTTTACTTTGACATTTTCAAGTGGGTTGCTCAGGATGACTGCTTTTGCATCCCGCTAATGTAAATGTGCATCGTGTGTATGTTCTACAGGTGTGGGAGACAGAGCTGACTGTGTGAGTTGTCTTTGCATGGATAACTAACAGTAACTGTATGTGCAGTGGCATGTGTGTGTGTGTGTGTGTGTATCAGTGCCTGGGTTGAACATGAGTAATGGCCTGTGCTTCATGTCCATGGGGAAGGGCAGAGGGAGAAAGAGGTAGAGGAGAGTGGTGAAAATAGAGAAGTGGGGGAGCTAGGATGCCAGAGGCGTCACTCAGAAGCCTCTGGGTTTCTTTTTTTTTTTTTTCATTTTGCGCCGCAGAATGATAAGGACAAGGAGGCAGAGGCTGGCAAGGAGGGAAGGAGCACGAGAAAGAGAAGACGAATAGAACCAAGTGTAAGCAAGAGGCTGATCAGGCAGAAAATGTTGTCATCGTCTCGTGAATAGAAAGACAGGATGATCGCACTGATATTCAACACCATCTCTGGACCCAGACAGAGATGGGAGGAACGAGGGAGGGAGAGATAGACAGAAGGAGGGGGAGAGAGAGAGAGATTGCTATCACATGAGAGGGAGGGGAGTAATAGCAAGGTGAGGGGAGGGAGCGGGAGAGAGCAGGAGGACTAACGACACTGAAAGCTCTGGTAGGGGCGCCAGAGGCAAGGAGAGAGTAATCGAGAGAGGGGAGTGGAAAGGAGGAGAGCAGCACAACAGCCTGAATAGAGTGGTGTGCTGAAATAACTGTGCAAGAACAAGGAGGACAAAGGGAAGACATCTGACTGGGAAGGAGAAAAAACATCAGGAAAAAGAGTAAACTGGAATTGCAAATGAAATAGGGACAGGAGATAAAGGTAAAGGGAAGATCTGGAGGACGATTGGGTCCAATAGTTGAACCCCAGAGATTGAAAGTGTTTTTCTCGCTGGGAACTGTAAGTGAAGCATATTGCGAGCCTTTGCACATGTTTTGTGTCTGGATTATACAGATGAAGACAGAGAACACCTGTTATTCTAAGTGACAGACTGTAACAGTCTTTTCGCTCACGCACTGGACTGTCTCTGCAGCATTTTTCCTACCTGCACGGTGTTTGACCTTCCTTAGTCAGCAAGCAGAGTGTGACTGCAGAGAGGAAAAGAGTGAGAAAGAAGGAGAGGTGGAGAGAGGGAGCGTCTACAGAAAAAAACACACAGGAAGAGAGGGAGAGTGTTAAAGTGGAGTAGCAGCCGAGGGAGTTGTTGCATTGTGATTAGTGTGCCTGTGCAGTCTGCACTATCCTCGCAATGTAAGACCTGTTCTCTACTGCATGGGGCTCTTCTGGCAGTGCGGTGAGAGCTTGAGGATGTGATTTATTTTTTTATTTTTATTTTTTCCCCAGAAAGCTTGAACCCTTGATCGGCTACAGCTCCTTAAACCGGCCTGGGTGATTAGACACCTGAAGACTGAACTGAAGTGACCTCAACTTTTTTGAAAAGGCCTGGACTTTTTTTTTTTGTTGTCTTTTCTTTGTTGAATGCATTTTTGAATTTTTAGATGCACTTTCAAATGTCAGTGCTTTGAATCTTTTGGAACAATGGATATGTCAGACAACCCCCAAGGGTGCCCTGCTCGTGCTCCCAGGGCGGGAGACTCTAGGATGGGGGAGGCTAGAGTGGGAGAGGGGATAAGAATGGGGGAGAGAGACACGCCACTGAGGCTGTCACCTTTCCGTATGCTTCGGGTGCTGGACTCATGCCGTCCTCCAGGAAACCGTATTGGTGAGTCTGTCATCATATATCCTCAAGTTCGTCTATTTTTTGATGCTACATTTTAAGTCGATGTCCAAGAATATACTGATCAGGTTTTTCTGACACTATGTAGATGAGATGTAAGTAACTACATACCTGTGCCAGTAAAGCCTTAGAATAGTTGTGTTCCCTTTGGTTTACCACATATGATATGTCTGTTGATTTTACTCTGTGGGACATGAAACTGAGGTTTTGTTCTGTACAAAGACGTGACTTTATGCAAGTAGCTTTCTCTCAGAATGTGCTGATCCTACAAATTTGAACATCTAAACTTATTATACATCAAAATCTGCTTTCTTTCATGTTGCCGGTTTAAAGATGAGAGATGCGGCGTGTTAGCCCAGAGCAATGTGTGTTGGTATCTACAGGGATCCCATGAGCTCCTTGGAGAAGTGAAGTCCTCCTTTTGAATTTTTTATTCATTTGCTTGTCAGCACAATGACTGCAGTATCTCTGTTCCTGCTGCTCAGGCCAAATTCAGACAGTATGCTGTCCTGTGCTTAAAAGGAGTTTGAGAACTCCTGGCTGAAGAGCAAAAAAAGGGAAGCGAAAGGATTCAGTTCAAAGCCAACGCCACAGTGAGTGACGTGAATGTGGCCAGTAACTATTAATTCTACCAGTAACCCAGTGAACTCAGTGTCTGGCCCCGTCAAGTGAAGGCTTATGACAAGAAATCCCAATATTGTAGCTTCTCTTTGAAGGGCTCATGAAGTGAATCTTAGACTTGCTTCACTTCTTTTGTCACCCTTTCCACTGACTTTTCCATCATTTTCAAGGCCCCGTTATCATCTGCTGGAGATGAATTCCCAGCTGAGTGGAACACACGCAGAGCTAGGTGAGGTAAGGATAGCCTCTCAAAGTAGACCACTCACTCTTCCAGACGGACTAGCAGAGAGTCAGCAACCCTAACTAGGCCAGTCTGGCCTCATACAGGGAGGCAGTGGTAGCTCATGACATTTTCTGTCTGCTCTTTCAGTCACATTATAGAAGTGGAACAGACAGAGCCTGCAGGAGACTGGAAAGTAATGTTTTGTTTGATGGGAACTTTGAGTTTGTTTTAAGGCGAGAAATTGTGCTAGAGAAGTTGGTGTCTGAAACAAATACACGTACTGCATGTGTTATATTGTTTTGGGTCCCCAGTGATGGAATTTTCCTCCCAAAGCCAGGTTGTCCTGTCTCATCTACCCACATCTGTGTGACTGTTTACACAAACAGATAAGATCAGGACTTCTCAGAAAGCGAGAAAGCCCTGTGATATAATACTAGTGCTGGATACTCACTCGTTCTGAGCGCGTGCGTCTGTCAGTATGTAGATATCCTGGATCAGTTTCTCCTCACTCTGGTGTCAGTTACCGTGGGTTTAATGTTTCACCGTCAGGGTTGTAAGGGTTGATTCCTGATATGACAACTGACTGCTCAGTTTTCTTACCAAGGTACATTCATTGCCTGCATCCACGTGTCTGGCTTTGAGGCCACGGGGAGATTTAAATGATTCTGAAGTGGTGTATTAAGCATTTACACAGATGGGTTGTGTTTGAGTTGGGTTACGCTAATGAGCATATGGTGCTTTTGTCAACAGATAGACGACTGGGCAGATGTAGGTTGGAATTATCAGCTGGCATCTATACAGGTAGTTGACTGTTTATGTCATTATACAAGTCTCTGATACATTTTAAATATACAGTTTGCTTTTAATATTATATAATTTATACTTGGAGTACATTGACGTACAGAGGCCTTGTCTACAATGTAGCCGAGTAAGGAAATAAAATATAGAAAGTAGGTGCACAAATTGAAATTTTCAATGGCAATGACAATAAAAATGTGAAAGGCCAAGTTGGTAAAATAACAAAAACACTGATTAGAGGATTCAGGATTTAAAAACAAATTAACAAACTTCAGAGCAGAGTTTGCTTAATTTTAGGAAAAGCACAGTCAGAAGGTGGCATCCTGTCCATTCATAACAAAAATGTTGGACCAATGCACGTACAATCCAAAAGTTAAAAGAATACATAAGTCATTATGGAATAAATACATCTGCCTTGTTCGTCAGCTGGCTAAGTAGGCAATGGCCTGTTTGTGAACTGTTTTTCCCTTTTACAGCCGCATCTTCTAGCTTGTTAATTCAGAATTACTTTGTCATTATTGTTGCATTGGTTAATGGGTGACGGCATGTGGCACGTGATTTGCAACGCCACTGTCATGAAATAAATGAAATATTTGCCATTGGAGAAAATCATTTTGAATAAAAACTAAAAATGTTGACATTATAAAGTCCCGTGTGATCCTAAAAGTAAGGATGAATAAAAAACACGTCTTAACAAGGTGTTCCTTTTCATATTTTTTTCACCAATTTATTCCTGTGATTATTTATTTCATAACTATGTATTTTCTTAAACACTGAACACACTATGAACACTTCATAGATGCATTTTAAACCACGCCCTCTTTTTACTGATAGTAAATAAAGAATTATTTTAGAACTGCTTAACAATTGAGAAATAATGACAGGCTATAAAAAAATATGAATAAAGCTGTGTTGAAAAGCTAGGCAGTTGTGTTATGCTCATACACTGCTCCCTGTGTCTGTATTCCTTTTGTTTTTTTCTTTTTTAACCCGAAGACAGAGTTCGTTGACTAGCTCGTCTTTCTCAAACCCTATCCCTAATTACATGAAAGGGACACACACAAATGGCCTAGAAAAAGCCTCAGGTGTTCTCGCAGCTGGCAGACAGTGCGCTATAATAAATAGCTTTACCTATCTGGCCCTCAGTCGTTATATCCCACGGCTGAGGTGTCACAGTCACTCAGGGGACTTATTTTTCTTTCCACTTCATCACTTCTACCCACCAAAACCAACCTCCCCCCGATCTCCTAATCTCCCCTCTATCTGTCCGTCTTCTGCTGATGGTGGCTGTAGTCAGTGTGAACGGTAGATGATGTAAGGGAAGATATTACCAATGTTAGAAGCGTCATTTTAGCCCCTTTCATGGAAAAGTTTCCACCTCAGACACACACACAGATGCTCACACATACTGTATGTGTGAGCATGACCCAGACTGTAGAGCTGAAAGCCAAACGGAGACCCTTCCCCCACATTTACTCACACACATACAGACCCACACACTATCGAAGGAGGCAGTCCTGTCTGCTGCACTGTGACTCATTAATCAGATGGATTCTGGGCCGGATGAAGGTGTGGGGGGTGGCAGGCAGAGACGGGCAACGCTCCGATTGCATGCAGGGTAATATTGATTTCTGACTTCCTCATTTTACCAATGGCATTTTATACACACTCAGTTAACACCCCTCCATGGCTGGTGGTACAATCCATCATCTGGGGATTGGGACTCTACTGTGGTTTACAGAGAGGGGTGGATGAAATTTAACAATACAGTGACAGACTGAGCATAAATCTGTACGTTTGTGTTTTATAGGCATCGTCCATGAAAACGTGAAGATGGGTTCAGACGGGGAGAGTGACCAGGCATCTGGGACGTCCTCTGATGAGGTCCAGAGTCCAGTGAGGGTCCGCATGAGGAACAACCACCATCGGCGCATCTCTAATGAGGTACTGGAAGCGGGGACACACCTGCACACAAACACACCTGCTTTTACACCAAGCATACTGCCCTCAGTGCATCTTTCCAGAGGAAAACACACCTGTACACAACATTATTCACTGAGATTCAGTAGTAATGCCAAAGACTGTGCAAAAACATGTACTCCTTCACTATTCACTACACACTACATAGAAAATTCTAAGTAGAGAACTTTAAGGTGTGTTAGATTGTTGAGCCGTGCTGATACACTAGACAGGGCCATATATCAGCTTTGCCTTCTTGATGGTATATTGGTATTGGTTTGAACCTTCAGCAATTTCCCTGAGGTTTCCACCAAAGGGATCAATAAAGTTCTATTCTATTCTATTCTATTCTATCTTGGTCGATAAACAACAAGAAATTGCAGACAAGAAATGCCAAACTAGGATAGAGGTGAATTACATACAGTGTCACCAATACATACAGCAATTTGCCTAAATGTAATAATAATAAAAAAATTCTATGGATTCTCTATCAGGATTGTTTATGGTATGTGTTTATGTGCTTTTTAGTAGAAATATAATTTTAAACATCCAAAAACATGTGCTATGCCAGTATCAATTGGTTCTATAAGTAGCAAAAAGCCATTTTGTGTTTGGATGCTTTCTTGCTCCTGTCACATTTTTACTCACTGTGGTTTCATTCTGCAATATGAAGTCCTGCACCTGTGTGGAAACAGAACACCCATAGCTAGACGAACTCACAACTGTCTCCTGTGCTATATAAAAAAGTTAAAAATGCTTCTAATTTGAATTTCAACCAAAAAATAAAAAAATAAAAAATCATGTACAACAAAAAAATTTCCAAAAAAATGGGTGTACATAATAGAGATATTTTACTTCCTAATTTTTTATAGGTTTTCATACTTGTCTGTGTAAGCGCAGTCTGTACTTGAGCCCAGTTTAGTTGAATAGTCCTGGAGTTTTGGACTGTTGGTCAAAGCTGTCGTGGTTTTTTCGGTTGTGATAAGGAATTCAGAATGTTTTGTTTTTTTACAGGATTTTGATACTGAAAGTTTTTTTGGTGCAAATTTGTAAATGAGATGTTTAGTGGTTTTGATGAAATATCAAGATTTCAAGTTTCGATGTGGTTAAATTTTCCAGTTCCAAGGACCATTGGAATAAATATAGGACAGTTTCTCCTGTTTTTACCGTGATGGAATGGTTGAATTTTGGAATGTTTCTTTAAAATAACACGCCTCTTGAACTCGCTGGTGGGTTTTGAGGTACATAATGTATGTCTGTATGATTTTTACCTTCACTAATGCCGACCAGACAGATTTGCTATTTGTTGCTTTGCTTTCCCATCTCTCTGAGTGTGTGCCTCAGTCAGACAGTGCGTTTGAAGGAGGTGCAGAGTGATGAGCGCAGCAGTATTACGGGAAATGCCTCTGGATGCACTGACTCTGACTGCTGTGAGCAGTGGAAGGGACTAATTTAGACCATGTTTACCACAGAGAGAAAGAGAGGAGAGGGATGGAGGGGCAGTGTGGGAGAGGAAAATACTGGGGTGAGAGAATAATTATGGATGTAGGAATAATTACTGGTATGACAAAGAAAAGGGAGATGCAGAGGAATGGGGCTCAGGAGATGATAAGAGAGATGAGGGTGAAGGAGAGATGGAGGGCAAAATGATGGTGGGAGAGGACAAAAAAAAAACCAATGTTTTCGCTCAGCCATTCCCCCTCTCCATTCACCCCTTCCCCCCATCTGCCTTCTTCCCCTCAGGAATCTGTCCATTCCTCTCTCCTCTGCTCCTTCTTTTCCCCCCCTCCTCATTTTTTTCCCCCTCCTCCTCCTCCTAAGCATGTGGATGGCATTCTACCACGATGCCAGCCCTCTCTCTTTCTCTCTCTCCCTGTCAGTGTGTGTGCAGTCATGTATCAGGTCAGAGACATGCATCGGTGAAAGCACACGTGTGTGAGTGCATAGAAAAATACGTTTAAGGAGGACAATGAGGGAGCTACTAGAGCTGTTCTGCATTGTGAGTATGGGGACACATGTGCGTCCGTGTGTGGGTCTTTATTCGGTCTCTACTGATATTTAAGCATGAGTGTCAGTTTCTTTGTGAACTTGCGTCCATTGTTGTCGTATTGGAAACGAGTATGGACAGTGCACTTGCGTGAAGGTCTTTTGTTTTGGTCGTGAGCTGTCACTTTCAGTATGAATTGCGTAAAATATGAATTGTTTTTGTGGAAAAGCGTTGGAAAATTATTCTTCTTCCAAGAGCAACGTACATATTGTGTTGTTCCTGTTGTAAACGGTGTCGCTGTCCTTTCTTGTAATTTATTCTGTTATGATTCAGATACTCGGTGGAGCTTCTGAGCCAGTAGGTCATGTCAGTGCATGTGCTTGTGGCTTAATTTTTATGATTATTTTAGAGCATATGCCTATGCAGTTTGCAGAGCATCGCTTGACGTTTTTAATGTGTGTCCATGTATGATTCTAGGATGGTTTTGTGTTGTTACTGCCATCAGTTTTACAGTTTTTAATACAGCATATTACCACGTTTAGCCACTGAACACAGATAAAACCATTACAGGCGTAAAATCCCCCTACCTTTCATCTTCAGGCATACACACACACTACTCTATCCTCCCACTAACACACACATGTAAACACACATATCATTTCACACACTCACATCGGTGATACACACTGTGGGGCTGTTGGGACCGGGCCAGCCAGCCATCCACCGCTGCCATGGAAACAATGTGTGATTGGCAGCTTGCCGGTGAGCATGTTCTACATGGATAGTATACAGGAGAAATGCATTGTGGGAAAGGGAGAGTCACAACTTTGTGTTCCAGCACTGGGCTGGAAGTTGTTCCAGCTGTTGTGGAGTATGTTGCACAGTGGAAACTATAGAATTAAACCACACATACACAATTATATGATATTGACGTGAGATAAGACAGTACAGCAAATGACATAATGCATATTAATGCACCAGTAAACAAAGCCTACATCTAAACTAACAGCAAGCTTACCGACCTGTCCAAAAAACTGATAACCTAATTTATTTAAAATATGCGAAACGCTTTGGTCCATGTATGAATATAATCTAACAGCTGCTTTTAGGACTCAACAGGACTTGTCAGCTGTAAAGGAGAAGTTCACAGTGTGACTTGCCTTCAGCTGCTGACTGGTCCTGTCACCATTTTTGGGGATAATTTATAATTTAAGATAATTCATGATGTTACTGAAGCTGCTACATTTGCGTGAATGCACACAACTTTCTTGCTTAAGAAACGCTAACATGAATCCTGCTGCTGTCTGATGCTGTAGTTGTTTAATATACTGGAAGCAACAAACTGAACTTCAGCTCCTTTTAAAAGCTTGTAGACGTTTTTTATTTAATTATTGGTGAATCTCACTAACGAACATAAACATAGGGCAAAGTGAATGAGAACCGTGTCTTTTGTGCTCTCTGTGATGCTTTTGGACCAGTATTGGTGCTGAAATGTTGAAATGCCTTCCTCAAGTTGAATCATGCAAGTACTGTCATTTGTGTCTTGTAATGCAGCAGCTTGCAGTTCAGACTTATGCCGTGTTGAAATTGATAGGAAAATGTTACTAAGTCTGACCTATTAAGATTACCTTTGTGACTTCTACAGGGTGACACGTTCAGTTGTCGTCAGGTCAAAGAATGCATGTCTGTAAGGGGCCTATATGTTTCTTCTGAAGAGATCACACAGATTTAAACTGAGGACAAAATTAACTACAATCCGTTAGCTACAATCGGCCGTAGAGTAGAAGACAAGACACCAAGTGTGCTTATTAAGAAAAACTGGTTTGCACAAGTGTTTTGCAAATGAGTTTGTGAAAATTAATTTAGAACTAGCCAGAAACTTGTTGGGATTTGTCCCATTTTGTAGTGCACTTGCACTGACCTTTTATTCAGCCTTACTGGATGTAGCTGTCATTCGCACCATCATTCATCAGTCATTCACAACAACAGATGGCACCTGTAAACCAAAGGTTTGAGTTTGACTGGAGCAAGCTGTTGTCGCTTGACAAACTCGCTGCGGGAGACAGATGGAGAAAAGCTGATTGTGTTGTGGGTTTTGCTGGTAGTGATTATACAGTAATCCACTTGTTAATGTTTTATTATAACACTTAATGTTACACAACATTTTAAAGATGCCGAATATGCTTTATGTTTAGATTTTTACATCGCATTTTCTATATTCTTGTATGTATAATAACCTTTCGTTTAAACACATAATCATTGTCATGGGGTTGCATGATATAAATTCAGTTTCATAAACTCACAAGTTTGTCTCTTTCATTTTCTGTTTCAGGACATAAACAAACGTTTGTCTCTCCCAGCGGATATCAGGCTACCGGAGGGCTACCTGGAGAAGTTTGCCATGAACAGCCCGCCCTTTGACAAACCCATGAGCCGCAGGCTTCGACGCGCGTCACTGGTCAGTGGGTCTCTGTTTATATTTGCATTTGTGTATACGTGTGCAAAGCCACTGAAACTGGCCCTGTTGGTTCCTACTTAGCGTCCGCCTGTGTGCCATGCTGGGTGTGTGCTGCTCTTTTTGATGCCGCTTTGTTTGGAAACAAAAGTAATATGGACTTTCAGTGCCATTGTGTGCCACTGAAATGGTTGACTAAGGCCATTGTACCATCTGACACAGAGCAAACGCACAAACATAGACTAGTTTTAAACACAGCCTGAGTTATGCTATAGGGCTTACAATGGCTCAGTAGGGGGATGAATGATAAATTCTGTATTATGTATCCAGGCCAAGAGCATTATGGGTATGAATTGGGGTGGGGGTGGGAGAGAGGAGGGTTTGCTACTGGATGGATTGAGAAGGGGACGACAGGGGGAGAAATAGGCAGATATTCATGAATATGCAACATGTCCCTTTATTTCTCTTTGTATTACTGCTGAAGTACTCCTCCTGCTCTTTCACTTGGTTTTCATTTTGGTTACATTTGATTCCACATTTTCTTTTGTTTCTACCATCACTTGAATTTTCCAGTTTCGCTTCATACATGACTGAATAAACCAAGAGTGTACTGCTGTTTGTTTCGCTCGTTCACTCCACCTTAGATGCGGGCTCTGTTTTAAATTACATTCAGTCTGCCTCTCCCATACATTACTTTAAACCAGATTACTGAAAGCTTCAACATTCTATGGGAAAGCGTAAGGGATGCGCTCTCCATCAACCTTTTTTTTTTTTTTGCTGTAATTATTGAACAGGGCCAGTGCCCTGCCTCTAGCTCTCTGCTTGAAGCAATGTAATGACGCAGCTTTTCTGCTAGAGTCTCACGAAGATGAAAGGAAAGAATCTCTGAAGAGAGGTTTGCAGGGGAAAAGAAAAGTATTTGGTGTAAGGGCAGAGCAGCGGAGGAGGAAAGTCAGAGGAATTATTTGTGTCTTTAAAGTGTAAACAAGCAGAGGATGCTTTCTTGGGTCTGTCCACCTGTGTGTGGCTGTGTATCTTTAGGGGTTGTTGTATGTACTGTATGTGATGTAATAGAACAATCAATAATTCAGCAGCAGTGTCAGACTCATCTGCCGCAGCTCCTCTCCTGACTAGGATTACACCCCAGGACACCTTGAAGTGAGCGAGAGAGCGAGGAGGAGGAGGAAGGAGAGAAAGACAGGGCTATGAGAAGAGAATGTTAAGGGCATAAATGACAGGATGTCAAGATTTTAAAAGGGCTGAAAAATGACAAATATGTGAGCAAATTCAAATGGCTCGAGAATTTTACACTAGTCTGTATTTAAATTCAGGTGTAATGCCAAGAATGCATTACACATTTGTAAATATACACCACGCCATATATTCATGGAAATACCAGAGTATATTTATATGTACATATGAAGAGTTCATTTGCAAAAACCGATAACTCCATCTTCAAAAACCTTCAGAAAACCCACTTCTCCATCATCGTTGCTTTATACACGTGTAATGACAATCAAGTTGAATCTAATCTAACCTCGTCTAAGGAAATGACACTTTGCTTAGTGTGCGTAAGAAGCTTCATCACAGCTGGATTGCTTTTAATAGAGTTGCTAACACTGTTCATTTATTTATTGTGCAGCTTCCATGCAGAAGTATGGTTTTGACTGTGCTGTACACTATTCACACACGTTATTTTTAGGCCTACTTTCAACATGCTCTGATTAGACTGTGACTTTACCGGCATTCCTCACTGATTTTATCTCTGCCCCTGAGGTCAGCTCGTGCACCTTTAGGACGTTTGAAAGAAGCGACATCACAAAAGGCCGAGCGCGCTCCTTCAGTCGCACATATTTGAGTTTAAAATGTATCTGAGTGCTCTGACGTAAAGGTCTCCCCGGGCTAGCGGTGTTCTCGTCGTTTGTCTCCGTAACATAGAACATGTGTACGGTGTCCCATGACTGATGCTTGTATTTGAAACCGTGTGTTTTGATCATTGAATCGTTTCCAATGTAATGCAAGTGAAGCTGGCCGGTATCAGTTTTCGTTCATGGCTGTTGCCCATTGATAATCAATTATTCACAGTAGTCAAATGAGATTCAGTGTTCCATGGTGCTGAGAAACGAGATGTCATTTTATCTCAAAGCACTACACTTAATCATGTTATGCAATGCTCACTTTTTTTTTTCTTACCCTTTCGACACCACAGCAACAGGATAATAAACTTTAGATGTAAACCTATGTGTTCCCAGTGCACATGCACACTGCATGTAGGATCTTTTTGTTAAAATCAAACCAAAAAGTTGCAACTGAGGTAAGCGTTCGTCCCATCCTTTGGCTCGAAGCACGTCTGTTTTTATTACCAGGTTTACACGAAAAAGGTGACAGTGCAAGATGTTTATTGGTTGATTGATTCTACTTCTGAGAACTGGCAACATCATGTTAATGAAAGGCCTCTGCTTTCCTCCCACCTCTCATTGCTTGCCACCTCTTCTTTTCGCAGAAGGCTGTCATTTTCCTTCTCCCACACAATGCTCGTAATCCATCCTCTCTCAACATCAAACCATCGTATAGGCAACACACGACGAAGCCATAATAACAATTGAGACGCGGCCTAAGTAATAGACTTGAAGCAGTCCATCTGCCTATCTGTACGTCTGCTCGCTTTCCGTGCAGGTTCAGACAGAACGCGCACTCACACACACATATTGTTTGGTTTTATGTTGCTTTATTTTGTCACTAAAACTTGGTCTGACCTAGTTCTGCTGAGTAAGCTCACTGGAGCGTTGGGAATGAAATGAACCCATTGCCATCGAAAGCATACGCAGGCGCACACACACACAGGCGCTCGCAAATGGAAAAGGACTGTGAGGTACTCAGAGTACCGCCGCACAAGTTATGCTGGATGTAAAGAGCTGGGACTTTTTGAGTTTTAGGGACAATTCAGCGGGGCAAGATTAATTTTCTGGAATAGGGTTGGTGTTAACGCGTGTGTGTTGTACATTTTGGTGTGTGTGTGTTTTGCTCATGAGACCAACTCTGCCAAAAGAGCAGCACAGCTCAGCAACAGCTCCTGACAGCCTCCTGTCACAAACACAGAGATGGATGCAGCATGTTTATATGCGTGTCTGTACACAGTGTGATTGTGCTTACATTTTATCATAGAGCTTAGATATGTGCATTATACTGTACATGCTTTATATATTACCAGTTACAAAACCAGATAACGATATGTAAAATACATAAATAAGGTCATGTCTGTTAATTAATTATGCAAATGAAAAACGTGTGTGTGTGTATCCATGTACACACTAAAGCGTTCTCAGTGCGTTTCATCTTGTGTCGCCGCTTGTTCCGATGTCGGTTTTCAGGCATGCCTTTAAAGAGATCACATGCTTCATCAGCTAAGTTGGTCACCAGAGACCCTCCCCCTCGTACACACACACACATGCAGTTCATGCGTCGGACTGGCGATCACATGAGCGTCATGATGGGACGGGCCGGCGCAAGATTGAGAGGGATGGGAGGGGTGGAGGTGGTGGTCAGAGAGATGAACACAAATAAAACAGGGCTGAAACGACTCTGACGGAGATAGACTAGCAAGTGAGGAAAAGTGGCAGATAGGGGGATAAACCCTGACAGGCCTGTGGGTATCACAGCTTGATATAGCTACATCCATCTATAATTCATGGCCTTGAAACCCAGGGGCCACATACATTATACAACTAAACCTTTATTAACTGAATTCAGGATCATGTCAGGGTTCACTCTGCTCATACAGATGTGAGGTGTACCTGCTTGATATCTGTGGAAATGTTTAGAAATAGATATGTAATGTCTGTGCTGCCGTATTAGGTTGCCGTTGTTACACTGACTTCCTGTGGTCAAAGAATATAAGTGCAGCTGACAATGACATCACTTTGTAGCACTAAAGAGACAAAGAAACGATGCACTTGGGACACAGGAGGGATTTGTTTTTTCAGATTAGGCAAGGTGTTAAATGACATACAATGACCTTGACAACTTTAGCCTTTAATGTCAGTGTTGTCAAGGAGTTTACATGTGTCAGTGTCTTTTTCTTTACAAAGTGTATTGCACCTGCATTTAGAAAAAATGTGATGATGTTTGCACACCTGTCACAAAGAAAAAAAATCAGATTTAAAAATATTAAACAATTGTACAAATGATGGGCTGCAAGGTGGCGCGGTGGTTAGCACTGTTGCCTCGCAGCTAGAAGGTTGCCGGTGTGCGTCCCAGTGAGAACATCTTTCTGTGTGGAGTCTCCATGTTCTCTCTGGGTTGTCTGAGTTCATCCCACAGCTCCCCCCGCGACCCTCGTAAGGATTAAGCAGTGTATAGATAATGGATGGATGGATGTACAAATGATGTAGTGCTCCTGATGCAGAACTGCAGATATTTTACACAAATGTTCTTATAAAGACGGTTCAGTTATAGTCAACGTAAGTACTACATGTGTATAAATGAGTGTAGCAGAGATGTCACATACACACACTCACAGAGGGTAAAGTACGGCCTGGTGACTCAGACCCCTGCAGTTGTAGGCCAGTTGTCAAAAGTAGCAGGACTAAAACTTGAACAGCCTTGGCCTGAAGGATTTGATTTAAGAAATAGTTAGCTTCAACACGATGCTGTGGCCTAGTCTTGCCCACAATCAGCCAGTACCATCCATCCATTATCTATACACCGCTTAATCCTCATCAGGGTCGCGGGGGGCTGGAGCCTATCCCAGCCGACTTAGGGCGAAGGCAGGGGACATCCTGGACAGGTCACCAGTCTGTCACAGGACCACACTTAGAGACCGACAACCAAGCAAACTCACATTCACACCTACGGACAATTTAGAATCACCAATTAACCTCAACATGTTTTTGGACTGTGTGGGAGGAAGTCGGAGAACCCGGAGAGAACCCACGCTGCACGGGGAGAACATGCAAACTCCACGCAGAAAGATTCCGGTGCCCCCATCAGGACGCGAACCGGCAACCTTCTTGCTGCGAGGCAACAGTGCTACCAACTGCGCCACCATGCAGCCCTCAGCCAGTTCCAAAAATATAAATACAAACTGCCTCGGTGATAATGCACAGTGATACCACTGCTAACCTCTTCAACCGTCTTCTTTCTGTCCTCTATAGTCTGAAATCGGCTTTGGGAAACTTGAGACCTACATCAAACTGGACAAACTCGGGGAGGTGAGATCAATAAAGAAAGTCAGCAAAAGTGGCACTAAAAAAACCCATGCAGTCCTAAATCTACTCACTTTATTTTTACAAATGCATTCACACGTTTTCCATCTCTGCAGGGGACCTATGCTACAGTGTTTAAGGGGCGAAGCAAGTTGACGGACAATTTAGTAGCTCTGAAAGAGATCCGACTGGAGCACGAGGAGGGCGCGCCCTGCACAGCTATCCGGGAAGGTACGAAGCCGCTGTCAGCAAGTTCAAATCCTGCATTTTGGAAGTGTATCACTCAGAAGTCAGCGTGACACATACGGATTGTGAAGAAGCTTGTGGAGTTTTGACAGCGTGCCTTGTGGCTCCCTGGGCTGTTGGAGAACTGAGAACTGTGTTAGTTCTCACCGCTTGTCTGTGTTTGACTGACAATGTCTGATGTGCTTCCTCCTCCAGTGTCTCTCCTGAAAGACTTGAAGCATGCCAATATTGTCACTCTCCATGACATTATCCACACTGACAAGTGCCTGACACTCGTGTTTGAGTACCTGGTGAGTGTCATTTAAATGTTTATAGTGTGTGTATGTGTCTTTAAATGAGCTTATATACTATAATCAACATATCTGCCTTCTTTCTTTCTTTCTTTCTTTCTTTCTTTCTTTCTTTCTTTCTTTCTTTCCCTCATCAGGAAAAAGATCTGAAGCAATACATGGATGACTGTGGGAGCATCATGAGTGTTCACAATGTCAAGGTAATTTAGAGTCGTTACTGGAGAGTTTCTGTGTTACAGCAATGCCACAGAATGCAGTGCCAATAAATTGCATTCTTCTTCTCTCCTCTTCAGATCTTCTTGTTTCAGCTTTTAAGAGGTCTTGCGTACTGCCACAGAAGAAAGGTCCTCCACAGAGACCTTAAACCCCAGAATTTGCTCATCAATGAGAAAGGAGAGCTCAAACTGGCAGACTTTGGTATGTCACCATTTCACCAACTACAAACACAGCATCAGTCCTGTATGTGAAGCTGAAACCTCCTTTGTTGCTCATGAAAAGTGGAGTCACACATAAAAATGCTGATTTTGATGATATAAAATTTTATGTTTTACCTGTTTTTTCTTCAGCTGTATATTATTGTTGTCACAAGATCAAATTTACTTGTTCCACAACACATAATATAACCTTATTTTTGATACTTAGCAACTGTTTCAGAAGTTGTGTTTCTATGTGTTAAGGATTCTTGGAATTTGTAATTGAGGCAACTGAACTGCACATCTTTGAATCGTTCTTTCTTAACATGCTAAGCTGAGGTGTGTTTGTCATTATTTGTGAAAACAATGTACCATGAAATGAAACTAAGAGTCACCACAAGCCCCACTAGTGACTCCTAAAGGCCATACTGCTCATTAGACAATGTAGTCTGAAGTGACTAAGCACCCAACACTGCCCTCCTTCGGTAAAACTTGAAACATGGCAAGCTGTCATACCCCAGTGTTCGAGAATTCCTTCTTGTGAATTGCTTATTAATTCTATGTTGTGAGATACAAAATAGGAATCTGAAAAAAGAATGACGTATTCTACTGCACAGTTTTGAAACCACATCCATGACGCTGATAATGTAAAGGTGAAAAAGTGTGACTGAGCTCTGGTGGGACATTCTTTCATGTTCACCTGTGGACCCACAACACTGAAAAAAAGCTGCAATGTTCTCATAATTCAATGTCACTTTTTGTGTTTGAATTCAGGTTTGGCACGAGCCAAGTCTGTCCCTACGAAGACCTACTCAAATGAAGTCGTGACATTATGGTACCGGCCACCAGATGTGCTGCTGGGCTCCACTGAGTACTCTACGCCCATCGACATGTGGTGAGCAAACACACATGCACGGCAAATTCACACTGTTACAGAGAAAACCATTAATACTACCCCTGCTTAACGTTTCCTTTCTGCCCTTTTCTTACCTTTTGTTTTTAATCCCCCAGCCTTCTTTCCTAATCCCCACGTTTTTTCTGCAGTTGTCGCTGTTGAGGCTTTGGAACAAACTCTGCTGTACTTGATATTTGAGCTGCAAAGCTTGAGCAAGCTTGGGGAGATTGGGAGATGTGGGGTTGCTTTGGGGTCCTATGTAACCCTCCTGTTTATTTCTGAACTTCGATTTGGAATTAGTCTTTTGTTTTGCTTTCAATGTCCTATATAATGTATGATACAAATGTTCATTGGGCTGATTATATAGAAACCATAGTTGGGAAATTTGTCTATTCTGTCATTGAAAAAACTGTTTTGATCATGCATTGGAAGACTTTGCGTCTAATGTGTGATTTAGTCAAAGTAGAACTTAATCAGAATGTATACATCTTTTCCATAGTTGTGTAGATAATTGCTCTGTATTGATTTAAGCTAGATTTTCTTTCATCTTTGCAGTTACTTTTAAATAGTAGTGGTTTCCTTCATTAAACACACCTCAGTGCAGCTCTATTGTGCAGTTTTTTTGTTACTTGATGGTCTAATGTTGCATCACAAGTGACAAAATAACAAAAGCAAAGTGTTTTGTTAAGACATTAGTCACAACTACTGTTTTGAGTGTTACATGTGATGTGTTTTGCACTCATTTCAACTGTTTCTGTCCTTTGTACAGGGGTGTTGGCTGCATCTTTTACGAAATGATCACAGGCAGACCTCTCTTCCCTGGATCAACTGTGGAGGATGAGCTTCACCTCATATTCCGCATCCTTGGTGAGACACCAGTGGAATCCAGATCGAGCATTTTGCTTGTGTAGCATTCATGCTTTTGTGCGTGTGTGTGTGTGTGTGCACTCTGCGTCTGTTAACCGATCCTCTGTATCTTCAACAGGTACTCCTACAGAAGAGACTTGGCCCGGCATCACAACCAGTGAAGAGTTTAAGACGTACAATTTCCCCCACTACCACGCAGAGCCCCTCGTCAACCATGCACCCAGGTACGTGGACCTGAATGCGTCTTCACCCAGCCATGGATGCATGTGTGTGTAGACGAAGTGATACGCTAGATGTAATAAGATGAGGTGCAGGATTGATTTTCCAGAGGAAATGTAGTCAATCATTTCCCTCTCTTTTAAAATGGCAGGAACACTACACTGTTCTATACAGCTTAGATCAGCATTTGACTTCACTGACACTCAGGTCTTCATCTCTCTCACTCCATCTCTCTCTCTCTTTTTTTTTTTCTTGCCTTCGGTCACCCAGGATAGACAACGATGGTCACGACTTGCTCTCAATGCTCTTACAGGTAAAGAACACTGCTGTTTTCAGATAATGATGAGCACATTTATGCATATGCATTTGATAATCATTCCCGTCTCCGCTTGTCTCTAGTTTGAGGCGAAGAAGCGCGTATCAGCCGAGGACGCCCTCAGACACTCGTATTTCAGAAGTCTTGGGGAGCAGCTGCAAACGCTGGCTGATAGTGAGTACATACATTTTGACTTGAATGTGCACATTTAATGCACAACCACAGTCTCACCTGCTGTCTTTTGTTGTTGTTGTTTTTTTTTAGCTGCATCCATCTTCTCTGTAAAAGGCATTCAGCTCCAGAAAGATCCAGGGAAGAGATCCTCTGTCTACCCAGAGTCAAGTAAGTCCTCTGAGATTTAAAAAAAATAGACAGGAGAAAATAGAGAAACTTAGGAATCCATGGTACAGATATAACAGAGGATAGGACTCGCTCCCTGTCTTCTTCCTCCTCTTCTCTCTCTTTTTCTCTCCAACTGTTTGCTTTGTGTCGTCTCTCATGCCGCTGTGTGGTCATGTCACACACAGTTTCCCAGTCTGTCACCAGATTCACGCTTTCACCAGATTCAGATTCCCAATACATACTGCCATGCATTTTGTAGCAATAATAATCCTAAGCGTGTGGTCGTTAATTACAAAACAGTTGCTTCTGTGCTCTGCAAACGGTGGGACATTTTTTCATTGGTGAGTCCATGATATTGGTCCCAACTAAAACAGCTCAGACATTATTAGATATACCTCTTTTTATTTTTACAGACAGTCATAGTAGTACATAAAATAAATACCCAGATTTTTCTTCTAGCACCACTCTGAGTTTAACTTTCTTAGCTTTTGGCGAACTGTCAGATAAATTCCAAGCCAGTGAAAGTTATAACAACAACAACAACAACAACAATAATAATAATACATTTTATTTGTGTAGTGCTTTTCAGAAACTCAAAGATGCTTTACAGGATAAAAGAAGAATAAAAGCAACTAATACAAAAGTAGACTAAGCAAAAATACAGGCAAGCAGGTAAAAACAACACATAAGATAAAATAAAATACAAAAAAAAGTTCAGCCAGTGGAAAGATAGCTAAAGATAATACCCGTACCATTTGTAACTTCTGCCAGAGTGTCAGTTTTGACATGCAAAGCAATTAAAAGTGCAAACCGCTCGTAAAAAAAAATCACACACTTTTAAATGCATGTTCTGCATTATGGATGGGAGCAGTATTCTCAAATGAGGAGATACTGGTATCTGGCTTTGAACCAGCAACCTTTGACTTATGTCTGAGCATATTATCGGCCAGGGTGCCAACGTGTTATTTCAACCAGCCTTACCTAATATAGCAGGGTAGAACCAAGCCTGAACAAACCACCATAAAATTTGTACACAGACTTTCGTGTCATGTCCGAATGAATTACCTTAGGTCATCTCTGAACTTCTCATCAATCTTCATGTCAAAATTGCTTTTCTTGGTGACTGAATAGCTACAAGACTGAAGCCATGTCCAACAGCCTCAGTCATACTTCAGTGCAAAATAGCAAATCTCAGAATGCATAAATGCTAAAGAAAAATGACAAACTAATATTGTTACGTTACGAGCCTGTTGCCTCGCTTTAATTCAGTTTCAAGTCCAGACTTCCAGAGCTGCGAGCATGGTTGTAGATCCTGATCTTTTGAGTGTGCTTGGCTTAGAATGATTGGTCAAGATTTACCACACAGTGGGTAAACAAATCTATCCTGCCTTTGTCGCACCGATAACAATGGTAACCATTAAAGACAATGATATAATTGTAGCTAAGTAATAGTCAGCTATATTCATTTAACTGTTCAAACAAACTTCGTTAGCAAAGTTAGCAAGCAGTTAGGTAACTAAGGTTGGTGAAGTGCAGGTTGGGAGTTTTTCGCTTTTTCTGAGCCTCTAAACTGTGCATACCTGATGTGCCTTCAGCATTTGCGTCAATTTACTTCAGTGTTTCTGTCTTGATCACAGTCTGTGTGTGTGTCTCTTCTCTCCTGCTTCCGTTGCCACTCGGCCATGTTCTGATGAACTGTCCCTTCTCTTTGGTGCCCATGCTCTCTTCTTCTGCACTGTTCATCTTTTCCTTAATCCTTTCTCTAATCTCCCTTGTGTACCCTACTCCAACTCCTCCGCAACACCTCAATATTCCCAACCTTCCCCCCTCTCCTTATACCCAAAAAAAAAGCGATGGCCCATAGGCTAGGCTCTGCACCCTCGCAGTACTTCCAGAGAGACGCAGCCAATCCCAGGGCTCAGAGTCACAATCTCTCCTCCACTTCCACTGGCTGAGTGGCCTCTACCGTTCTGGTAAATACTGTCTCTTTCACTCTGTCTGTCTTCTGTTCGGGTAACCTTCTCTTTTTTTTCTTATGTTTGGCTGTCGCCTGACCTTTTTTTCCTTCTCTATCAGCACCTCGTCTTTGTTGCAAGCATATTTTATGTATGACTCTCACTACATGCTGAACTGCGCTTAAATGCCAGTGCGTCACTCCTCACATTCCCAGAACCTCCTTTTTGTCTTTTTTTTTTTTTTTTGTCATCGACTCCTCTCCCCCATTCTTTCTTCTGCTGGCCTCCCTCATATTTCAAGCCCTGTGCCCACGAGCGTCATCTCAGCTTTCACTTACCTAATCCTGTTTTTCTCAGAGCAAGCCACTCCCAGTGTTCATTTCAGGGATCAAAGAAGGCAACGCTATATTCATAAAAGCAAAGAATGTGATGAGAGAACCGGGAGTCATTTGATTGTTTTCATTTGCAGTCCTGTTTAGGTTTCTGCAGCGAGAGATGTAGCCTTTTGTTGAGTCTGTAAGTGAGGGTTGTGTGCTGTGTGGACTTGCTTTGATTGTGTGTTATAAATGCTTTTTTTTTTTTTGCATTAGCATGGATGTGATATGTTTGTTTAGCGGCTGTATTTTACAGTTTTCGGTAAGTATGATTAAGTTCAGCAACATGGGATGACACGCACAGTATTGCAAATTACTGTGAGCGGCAATTATTATATCAATAATAATAATAATACCTGTACACTATATGGCCAAAAGTATCCCTCCATACATTGTTGTTTATTGCTTTGTCTGCAATACCTTTCTTGGGGAGGCCTCATTCTGTTACAACATGACAATGCTCTGGTGTTACGAAGCAGCCGTGTTCGATTTTTTTGTTATTTATTTAGTTAAATGTTCTATATTGTGTGTTTCACCACGGGGAATACAAATCCGATTTATAGTCGCTGTTTCTCTGTGTGAACAAATAATAATAATAATAAACTTTATTTATATAGCACTTTTCAAAACAGGGTTACAAAGTGCTGTACAGATTCAAAGAGAAGTGTACGGAAAACAACATCAAACAACATTAAAGGAAGTGAAAAGCAAAAAAAACCCATAAATAAATAAATAAATAAGAAATGGTAAAGGTGAAGCACATAAAGCATGAAAGACAATAGAACTATATAAAAATATATAAGAAAAATAAAACCCAGTAAAAGAAGACAATTAAAAGACAATAAAGGAAGGAATAAAACAGAAGATAAAATGTACTGCCCTGAATACTGCCATCAAATGGAGTAAAAGTCCACTCATAGAACAACTCCTGTAAAAGCACATCTGTAAAAATGTGTTTTTTAAAGAGTTTTAAAGGAGGATAAGGTGCTTGCAGATCTGATCTCCTCAGGGAGACTGTTCCACAGGGTGGGGGCTCTTACAGAAAAGGTCCGGTCACCTTTGGTCCTCAGCCTTAATGTGGGACGGTGAGCAGAGCCTTGGCTGAGGACCGCAGGCTACGACCGGGCACATGTGGTCTGAGGAGATCAGAAATGTATTGAGGTGCAAGTCCAGAGCGTGCTTTATGGGTTAACAATAAAATCTTAAAATCTATTCTAAAATGAATTGGTAGCCAATGAAGGGAAGCTAAAACAGGAGTAATGTGATCTCTCTTTTTGGATTTGGTGAGGAGTCGGGCTGCTGCGTTTTGGACCAGCTGTAGTTTGTGAAGACTCTGCTGGTTAAGACCAGTGTACAGAGAGTTACAGTAGTCTAAGTGAGATGAGATAAAAGCATGAATAACAATTTCTAAATTATGTCTGGATAAAACTGACCTCACCTTAGAGAGTCTCCTAAGCTGCATGAAACAAGACTGCACAACTGAGCTGACATGCTGGTTCAGGTTCAGGTTTTCATCCAAGATGACTCCAAGATTTTTTACATTTTGCAGCTATATTACAGGATAACGAACCTAAGTGTGTTGCTGCTGTGGCTGAACCAGGACCAATAATCATTACTTCGGTTTTGTCTAAGTTTAGCTGGAAATAAGATCAGTAACAAAAAAAATGTTTATCCAATTTGGTGCGAGCCAGTCCCTATTCTACCCAACTTCAGTATCCACCGTCACAAGACTGAATGCGAGCAAATCATTGCAGACATGTTCCAAATTCTGGTGAACAGCCTTTTTAGGAGAGTGGAAGCAGATTAATACCTGTGGTTTAGGAATCACTCAATACAGGCACAGTTGTTAGCCTGTTAGCTACACCTTGCTAACAAACATGCAGTCCAATAGAGTGGTCCAAGCATTCAGTTACACCTTAATCAGTTCTGAACGGTTTTATAAAGGAGTTGGTTTAATGGTCAACCTGATGCTTGTCTTTTAAGTTGCTGATCCTATTTGAGCCAATGCTATATAACATTAAATACTAGCAAGTCTATATTTGATTACTATATAAATAGAAACAAAACAGTTCTAGCAAAAATATTCTAACATTCAGGAGCATTTTTTTTCAAGTCAGTTGTATTGTTTTAAACTAGATACGCCAAAAAGACTGGTATGAGTCTAAAGTTTGTGTCAAGAGCTGCAACAATGACTTCTTGAATCCATAAACACAAAATGAAACTATTTTAATACTATATGTACATTTATTGTCTCAAAAATGTCTCAAAAATTCTCAAAATATGAATTTGCTGGATTTCTTTTTCTTACAATATATTAAATATTTGGGGGTCTGCGATCATGTGACTCAAACAAAGGCCTTTAATCACATTTAGGCCTTTTTAAAAAAAAACAAAAAACTGTGTGATTGTTTGATTCGGGTATTGAATAATCAGCCAACAGTGAAAGTTGTCATTGTTGCAGCCTGATGTGTGGCCGGTATTTTTTGGCTCTACGGTGTACATTTTGTGCTGCTGGCATGGTGTGAAATTTGCAGGAATGTGGTGATGTTTGTGTGTCCAAAACAAATCCAAACCTTTTTTTTTTGTTGTTGTTGTTTCCCTCACATGTCTTTCTCTCTCCTTCCTCTGTCTGTCTGTCTCTCTCTGTGTCTCTCTCAGCCCAGGGGAAGAGCAGGAGGCAGAGTGTGTTGTTTTAGTGCTGGCGGGGGCGATGAGATGAGGAGGACAGTGACACAAGGAGCTGTCGTGTCAGACATACATTCACTGACCCTGCCACGCACACACTTGAAGGAGTGACACACGCTGCCACACAGACACACACCTATACTGAAGAGAAACACACACACATAGCAAAGTGACACCACACACACAACTAAGGCTGAAGAATTCATATTTAAAAATAACGACTCAGCTCAACCCTAAAGATGAAAAATACAACAAAAAAAAAGAGAAAATAAACGTGCGTGATGCTGGAAGAAAAGTGGGAGAGTCTGAGATTCTCCTTGCTGCTACTACCGCTGCTGCCCAGAGGAGGGCAGCGTTTAGGATGTGAGCTGACACGGATTTGAAACAGAACTTGCTGTAATCAGCGGGCTGGAAGGAGGAAGGAGTCAAAAGTGGACACGAATCAAAGAGAGGTGGAACCCTGTTGCCCTCTTGTGTTTTTTTTTTTTCTTTTCTTTTTGTCGTTGTACATAAAGAGACTGATGAGCTGTAGAACTCTGCTTTTATCATGACACACCTAAGCCTGAATCCAAACTCTAAATATTGCACCTCAACTCTAAACCCTTGCCTATCCTGTCGACCCTTTATTACATGATCTCTAACAAAAAACAACAGACACAAAATCTCTCTCTCTCTCTCTCTCTCACTCTCTATCTTTCTGTATCTCACTTGAACACACACACAGACACACTGATGGTTCACTTGAAAGTAACAAGTGTGTATAACATTGGAGTTTACAAAGATAAACTTTTGCACCTTATTGTCCAGTAGAGGTCAGGGTGGCTGTCATTACCTCATCTGTCACTCAAGCAGGGTAGGATGTCAAGTACACGCTAGAGATATTGGAATGAAGAAGAATCAAAATGACAGACCAAAAAAAAACAAAACAAAAAAAAGCAGCGTCTCACTAACCATAGGAAATGGACAGATGTGTTGCACACTTCACCGCTCTAGAGTCGAAAAAACGCTCTGCGATCCACGCACCAGTAGTAGACATGAACTACATTTATCACATTCTCATATGCTGTAAAGAACACTACACTGCAAGCGGCTCCTGTTTCAGCAGACAGAAAGGACAACGTTGAAGGACAGAGAGGTAAAGGAAGTGTACAAATCCTCACCTGCTTATTCTTAGACACCCCCCTTCCTCTTTTGCCTTGACTCAGAAGTTGTCTCGATTCGTTGTCTGATGTACAGGTGTTGATGTTGAACTGTTCTCTTTGCACCTGATTTTACCTCTTTAGACAATTAGTAGATCATTCAGCGACCCCGCCCTCTCCTCTCCTCCCCTCCCCAAGTCCGTGTGCATTTATTTTTTACAGTTTTTTCTTCTTCTTCTTCTTCTTTTTTTAAAATCTGTATATATGATCATATATTTTACCTGTCAGAAGCAATGATAATTCCAGGATGCTGTTCTCAGTCTTTACAGTAGGTGACTGGCTGGGAACGTGTTGCACATTCCTTGAGCTCAGGACTTATTGCTAGCGTTGTTGTGCGGATGCGGCGAGGTACAGATGTGTGTCTCCCCAGTAGAGCAGAGTATGTTGAACGTGGCCTGAAAACCTTTTTGCTGGTTTAAACTGTACGCGAAGGAGAGGAAAGATTTCTCTGCATCAACCTGTCAAGTCTGCTGTGTCGTCCATCCTCTGTTGATTTGACCATGACGTCGCTCTTCGGATACTACCTTACCCATGTCATCTCTTTCAGCATGTTTCCGTATTAAACACAAGATGTTTTTTAATTGGTATGTGAAATAGCTGCTGCTGCTGGGAAAAGGAATACCTCCTTTAACGTTTGCATGGGACATGACCTTATCACATGATTTTTTTTTAATACACCAAAACACATCAACATCTAGAGACTGTACCTTAAAGAACATGAAGACAATGACAACACACTGGTCGACAACAGTGTGGTTGTGCTCGCAGCACTGGGACCAGATAGTTTGTACGACAAATCGGACTCATCTTCTAGGTGTATACTGCAGTAGAAACTGTTCCGTAGCCCGTCTAACTGGGCTATGACGTATCTCGAAGCACTCAGACACACTGTTGTTTCATGCTGTTAATGTTACAGGCTGCCAGAAACAACAAGACCAAAGTCAGTCCTCCAAGCACCAGGTGTTCAAGCACACAACTGTTTCACACACTGATCAGCTGACATGTCAACATGTACTGTATCTATGAGACGGCCTGTGAGCGTAGTTTGGAGTTTCCTGTACCTCAGGCGCTGACCTCGGGGTCATTTCTGCATCTTTTTCCCCCAAAATGGATTCAGAAAAAGGGAGAAGTGATCCCACGTCTGTGCCTGTCAGAAGGACTACTTATTTTCCCAGAGTGTGACAGTATGTAGCATGTACATAGATGATCCCTCACTCTGTATATACAAAAGTGTACAGGTTTGATACAGCTATTCACATTCTGGCTTTTTTTTTTTTTTTTGCTTTTTTCTTTTTCTTTAATGAAAGTCATAGCAATATTTCTGTAATCAATAAAAAGCCATGGTAATAGGATGAGTATGATTGCATTTGTGTTTATTTAGGAAGGTGACTGTGAACGATCAAACTGTGAGACTTGACAAAACTAATGACAGTTGTTTTTTTTGTTTTTGTTTTTTTTTAACTTTCTTTTTTGGTTGTTTTTTTTTGTTTGTTTGTTTGTTTGCTGTTTAACATGCTGGATCCAAAAGGCTGGAATGAAGTATCATGTTGCAAAGGAGTATAAAACACTGATTTTTATTTTTATTTTTTTTGCTTTTTATCAATGAAAGCCATAAAGGTGACAAAGGTCTGCTGGTGTGTGAGGGGTGTATACCATGTTTGAGGACAGACCTTAAGAAGCAAAAAGGATTTGTACACCTAATAAAAAAAATATTAAAAACATAAATAAATCATGTAATTACTTTTTTTTTTCTTGTCTTAAATCTTTCGAAAGCTTCAGGAGTTTGTTGCAAAACATTATTTAAAATAATGATTTAGCTTCTGCCTCAGTCAGTTAATTCATATAGCACATTTAAACACATCAAAACGTTGACCAAAGTGCTGTTAAGCTAAAAACTAATTTAAAATCGTTATAACAAAAGATAAGCTAGTTTTATAGTTAATCCTAACTAGTAGCCTCACAGTCAGACAGTGGCATTAGGTGTAACGGTAAAATCTAATGCAAAAGCAAAACAAACAAAAAAAACATATTTGCATCTATAAACTTTCATTCAGGCTCCGTCAGCTAATGTAGTGTGTTTTCCCTTAAAGCTTACATTATACTATATGTAAGCCTCTTAACCCCAGTAATCCAGCCACTGACTAAAAGACCCAAGTAAAGGGAGATTATTTTGCTCACACTAGAGACGCTTTACATGATATCCACAAACAGACTGTGACTTGTGTTGTTACATGAACTTCACATAACAGAGGCTGTGTAAATCTAAATTAACAATTTGCACAGTTTTAAATCTTCTGTTATTAGGAGATCAAAAACAACAACACAATATCAGTGACCCAGAACAAGGGGTGTCGTTTATGTCAGAATACATGGAAAGTTGTGACAGCAAGAAAAGACACAGTTTAACAACATGAGGAGACCGCACAGGATTTCGACGGCCGCCTTCTTTCAATGTTTCAGTCTTATAGATGTTTTGTTTGATTGTGTAAATACTGCAGAGACTGGCTAATATTCTAAAGTTGAACTCGTAATCTCAGACTACCGCAGGAATGAGATCAAGGTCATATACAGTCAAATGTATTCATACCCTCCCATTAAAGAAGGAACAAACAGCTGTCACTGAAATAAGCTGAAATTGACAAAAGTAATAATAAATAAAAAAATTAAATGAAAATCATGACATTGCTTTTGAATTGTGGTAGCAAACAAGCATGATGGGACCCGTAAACTAATATTTTGTTGAACAACTCTTTGAGCCAATCACTGCAGTCAAGTGTTTTCTGTAACTCTCAGTCAGACTTCTGCACCTGTTGACAAGTATTTGGATTCTGGCCCACTGCTCATCAGCAAAGTGCTCTAATTTGTCCAGAAAAGGTTTTTTTTTTTTTAAATGATTCTTTTCAACCACAATTCAAAGCAGTGTCTTATTTCACTAAATTATAATTTAGCATTTTTTTAAATTTATTATTACTTTTTCAGTTTCTAGTTATGTGAGTGACTGTTGTGAATTTAGCCTTTTCTTTAACGGAAGGGTCTGAATACATTTGAGGATGACTGTATTTAAAACAGATTTTTAAAATGCATACATATTTAATCTTTTAAAGATTCTTGACGTGAGCCTTTTTGGCTCTTGCTGACAGAGGCAACAGAGGTCTCAGCCTCAGACATCTGAGGGTCTGTGGCCCACGGATTCCATCCACACAGAACAGCAGGAATAGCGTAGCCTCGAAACTGCAAACAAGCACGAGCACATGAGTATGATTAGTTATTATGACGATAGGTGCCTGAATTATGTTTCTTTTTCTGTGTGTGTGTGAATATGAACAAACTTGATGAAGGATTACCTGTCTGTTCATGAAAATATATATGATGGGGTTGTAGACAGTGCTGCTTTTGGCGAAGTAAACAGGTATAGTGGCGATGACAGGGTCAATGTGTACACTGGAGTCTACGACGACAGCAAGGGCCATTGCGGCATACGGCAGCCAGGTGACTAGGAAGGCCAACACCATCACCACCACCATGCGTGCCACCTGCACCTCCACACGATATGTGCTTCCAGCCTCAGACACCTGCAGCTTGGTCACCTACAAAATAAAAGCAAAAAGACTTCATTAATGTGTCATTAGAGTCAATACATTTATATGTTCTTCGTTGCTCACCTGACGGAGGGTCCATAACAGTCGTGAGTAGGACACCATGATGATGGAGAAGGGCACGGCGAAACAAAGGGCGAAGTATATGAGAATGTACGACATGTTTCCGACATCTCGGCTGTACCAGTTAGGAGCACAGGAAGTTCTGACGCCCTCCAACTCAAAACTTCCCCAACCAAACAGAGGCGGAGTGTTCCACACAAATGACCACACCCAAGCCAGTAGTACTCCGGCAACTGCATGCCTGAGGACAACAGAGAAGGTGTCTCACATGCTGCTATGAGTTTTTTTTTTCCCCCCTTTACGATGCTGCTTAGTGAGACCTTTCTATACCTGGTCTGGAACAGGACAGCACCCATCGGATAACACACCACTACATAGCGTTCAACAGAAATGACTCCAACTGTACACAGGCTTGTTATACCTATAAGAGAAGAAAGAATAAGTCAGGACTGCACTATTTTTCCCCTTCAGTTTAGCTTTGTACAAATTAATGATAGAGGTGGAAAGCAACAAATGCATTTATTCAAAAACGGTGTTCGAGCACAAAGATGACATAATTGTATTTTACCCAAGTGTTTGCATTTATTCCACTTTAACACTATATATCAGAGGGAAAATCCTTCACAACGTGATAGTTACTCTTGATTATTCATATGTATACGCATTTTTACATAAAACACACATACAAAAATACAGTGGGTTTTTTTTTCAAGTAGCGACTTGCAGCCTTTTATGACTTGTGATGCCATGAAAAAAAATAGTCACTGAGACATTTCCTTGCACCACAGACTGTTTAATTCAAGGCCAAAAAGGTCAAATTATCCAATACTTCAAAAAGAAATTAAAGTCCTTCAAACTGTCACAAATTGTGTAGCAGAACCTTTTTCATCTTCATTTCTCTTCGCTACTTGCAGGACTACCTTGTACCTTTTGTAGAGCCCATGCTAAGTTCCACCAGCATGGATGGTCTTAATGTTTTGGCTGATTCGTGTGCATAAAGAAGCTAAAACTAGTTCTCTAAAGGACCACATGTGCATTGCTTCATTGGATATGATGGTATACAACAGCATATACTTGTGTAGACACTCTTATTACTGATTTTGATTGCAGGAGTTTTACTGGTAATGGAACATATTCCTGTATTGCAACTTTTAATAAAATGATGGAACTAAGTATACCTTCTACCACTGTGCAAATTAAACCTTACCAAGTTGTAGTACAAGTAACGCTATGATAGCAAACTCACGTTCTAGACAAAAAACTAATAAAGTAGACCCACCAAAAAAGGCAACAGCAAAACCCTCCAACACACAGCCCACTCGTCCCAGGCTGAAGTATCCCATTGCATTGGTGACTGTGGTGGGCAGGCCTCCAAACACTGCACAACCCAGGTCACATATGGCGAGGTTAACCAGGGCATAGCTGAGCGGCTGCCGTAGTTTTCTGTGTCTCACCGTCACCGCGATAACCAGGACGTTGAGGATGATCCCCGCTACAGAGAACACACCCATGATAATGGCCAGTATGGTGTAGCCAGTCCGAGACAGGAGCTCTGTGTTGACTGAGCTGTCAGACGATGAGGAGTTTCCACGGAGGGCGATGCTCTTCATATTGCTGAAATGGATTAAAGTCTGCAAGTGGGACTGCTTGCTGATGCCAAAAAAAAACTCCCTGGTGAAAAAAAACAGTGTTAATGGTCCATTGACAGGTAAAGACGAATCCAACTCTAAAATGTCCAAAATGTCCACAGCAGCAGCAGGTTCACAACATAGGAAAATCTAACAATATGACCTTGAACTTCTTCTCGGCAGGTGCTGCATGTTTGATGTTCATATGCAAACTGAGAGAAGAGATGGAGACAGGACCCTCTTAATAAGCCTAGTAAGAGGAGAGGGGCTCTAGATGATTTTTAATTCTTGGAAATCCGTAGATCCGGATTTTGAAGACAATAATTCTGTCTTATGTCCCCTAAGGCTGCACTTTCTCTGATTGCAGGGTTTACAGCTGTCCATGAGTAATGAAGCAGGGACTCCGTAGCACAATATGTGTTTCCGTATGTTTACAGGTAAATGCGTTGCTGCTGGGTAAAGGCATATAAAGAGGATTATAGCTTGCTTAGATCACACATTTTTGAATATACTGAAATATTCAACGCATAGAGATTTAACGCTGATTCGCCGCAGCACAACTTGTACAGGCAGCGCGTTTGGATTATCTTATATATTAGACAACCAAACAAATTTGTGTAAGCATGCATGGATCCAATCTAGACTACTTGCCTACAGACTGACAGAAAAATACTTTGGATTCGGTCCTGCAGGCGCCTAAAAGTCTATGAATGTGCAGGAGGCCTCAAAGAGTTACACTCCTGTGGCAGATAAGAGAATTTTGTGCTTCACTTATAGAGCAAGGAACAGCGCTATCCTCCCATGACAGGACAAAGACAAATTGTCCAGAACGACACTGACATTCCTCACTCCTCTCCCATAACCCTGTGTTGTGTGAGATTCTATGCACTGCTGAATAAAGAGACGCTGACTTCAAGATCCTCATTTTGAGAGTGGTGATTCTTCCTCACCCACATAAATTTGGTCCTTCTAGCCGGATCCCTGGAGCCATTCTTTTCCTCCTTCGGGCACGAGATTGAAAAGGCGGTGCACAGCAAAATTGAAATCCTCATCTGTGAATTCAGAATAAATGGGGGGACGGAGTGGTCAATGAGATCGAATTGAAGTGAGAAGTCCGTTTCTTTATCAGCAATAAAATGGTTCAATAGAGGTTTTCTCTACTCAGTAATCAAAAGAGGGTGTAAAGAACCAATATAAGTGAGTGACTGATCAAGGGGTATTGTGTTGTGTAAGCCCTACTGAAAATGGTGGTCAGATTCTAAGTTTAATTTAACAAAAAAATACCGAAAGGGAGAGGAAAGGTTGTGGAGAAATAACCATGGGAACCAATCAGAGTAAAAACCTCTGACCGGTGATTCAAATTCATGTTTATGTTCAATTCCTCAAGTGTTCAATGCTTTGAAAAATAGAGAAACAAATATGGGTTTAAAGGCACATTGCAAGTTGATGGATGTAAAAAAAAACTAGTTGAAAACATTGTGAAGGTGTGTTGGGGAGATGAAAAGAAAGAAAAGAAAGGCAGGAAAGCAGACAAAGAGAAGAGCAGAGAGGGAAGAGCAAGAAAAGAACATGATAATGATGAAGCTAATGTTGCGTCGAACGGTCTTGTGTTACAAATTCCTGTACGGGTCGTCGCCACTCCGTTCCATGACCCTGATCCTGTCCTGCCAGCCCAGCAGCCACCTCCCTACCCCCGGTCAGGAAGCAACAGGAAGTACACAATTCCCAGAACACACATACATGCACAAGAGCAACAACCCTCTATCCTGATCCTGAAGGTGAGGCAGTCACAACAGACCAGTCTGACATATTAAAAGCTGCAGAGGACAGTCCCTCTCCCAAAACTGATGTGAATGACTTCATTGTTAAAATGAGAGGACTGTACAACAGTGACACACTAAATGGGAACAAAATGGCTCGTTGTCTGACTACTGACTGGGCAACAGTTAGAGGGGACTGGAACCCTCCTGATAACGATGGCGATGCTTTATTGTGGGCCAACGATCTAACTCAGGCACTAGGTCCCCAGTTAACAGCGCTGTGGGGAAGGCTTAGAACTGCATATGGACAGCAGGATGACTGGAGCCAAATTGACTGGGTAATACAGGAAGAGGGGGAGACTGTGGTTCATTACGAAGCAAGGCTGAGAGAGGTATTTGACAGACATAGCAGAGTTCCTAGACTTCTAGATGGTGGACATAATAATAACCCCCACTATGACACTCAATTACAGTCTTGCTTGATGAGGGGGTTTTGACTTGAGATTACAGGTTGGATAAAAAACATCATGCTGGATGGGAAAATGCCACACTGGTGAACATAATGTCACATGCAAAACATGCTGAAGAAAGGAGGAATGAAGAAAAGGGTTGTGTTTTATGATGTGGGATTTTGCTTCTGGGCTGCACGGTGGACCAGTGGTTAGCATCGTTGCCTCACAGCAAGAAGGTCACCGGTTCGCATCCTGGAGAGGACGCCTGGGATCTTTCTGCGTGGAGTTTGCATGTTCTCCCCGTGCAGCGTGAGTTCTCTCCGGGTTCTCCGGCTTCCTCCCACACAGTCCAAAAACATGTTGAGGTTAATTGGTGATTCTAAATTGTCCGTAGGTGTGAATGTGAGTGTGCTTGGTTGTCTGTCTCTAAGTGTAGCCCTGTGATAGACTGGCGACCTGTCCAGGGTGTCCCCTGTCTTCGCTCTAAGTCAGCTGGGATAGGCTCCAGCTCCCCGCAACCCTAGTGAGGGTCCCTTAAGCGGTGTATAGATAATGGATGGATGGATGATTCTGCTTCTGGATTTTTAGGAAGAAAAAAAAAATGCAAAGCTTGACCTACATTATGACGGAGTAATTCTCCTCCAGGCCACCAGAGGGCGGCACATGCGCAGATGTGCTGCCGCTCTGAGGCGCCTTTAACCGTCTCAGTTTGGTCCCCGGCGGTAAACAGTCCAGCAAACATGGCCGCCTCCGTGAGGAAGGCAGCCCACGACATCGAAACGCGAAAGCGGACCGACGACGTGCTTCTATCGGAGGGAATCGACTTCGGCTCCCTGCTGCTGTCCCCGGCCGTGTTGGACGGACTGTCCGCCGCGGGCTTCCAGAAACCTTCCCCCATCCAGCTGAAGGCCATCCCGCTGGGCCGCTGCGGACTCGGTGGGTGCAGAGAACCATGAGTGTATGACGCATCACAAACCGGTTGTTGAAGTAGATTTGCAACAGATATTACTAAAAGTTGTGGAACTCCTCCAAAACGGGTGCAAATGTGTTTCCGTGAGGTCAGGTGTGTTTTAGCTTACTTCAAAATCACCTGCTGCCTTTTTGTAGGAGGAAGTTAGATGTGTTCTTCTGAAGTATGTCATGTCCAGGATCACACACTGCAGCAGGTTCATCTGTGTGCACCTACATGTTCCAGGCTGACACATCTTGAGCCCATATTCTCAGGTTATTTGACACACGCTGCTTGAATATATGCAGTGATCTTTGAAAGGAACCAGATGTTCCTCCACCTCTGGGCTGGGATTGTAGATGAGGGACAGTTGAACCAAACTTCTCAGATTGCACCCTGCTTATCACGTGGACCGAATTGTGCATCTCTGTTGTCAAATTAGATCACCTGTGACAACATATGAAATGTCTGCAATGACATGTGCGCACGAAAGAAGTCCAGACTCCCAGCAAAATCAGCATTTTTTCCCCAAATCAAGTGTGCATGGGATAGTGTTGCTGCAGGTTTTTGTTGTGTTTCAGTGCTGATGCTGCCAGGTATAAAGTGAACTGTCTGCCAGAGGCTGACTGTTTTGGCTGCTATATTATCTGTAATGTAAAAAGTGTGGCATACAGGCCTAACTGACATGTTTGATTATTGTTATTGTGGCTCGAATTTGCTGAAGTTGTGCGAGTGGCTGGTAGAAAACAGTGCTGTGGAAGTTATTGCATGTGCAGTCTGGTTGATGAGTAACACAAAGGAAAATCCAGTAGTGACGCTGCAAGAGCTGCCATCGTGCACAGTGGGTGCAACAACTAACCACTGTAATCATTGTGATTAATTTGTGGATTATTTTCTGGAGTAATCGATTAGTTTGCTATATAATATCAACTATTGGTGAAAAATGTCAATTAGTGTTTCCCAAAGCTCCAAGTTGATGTCTTGTTTTGTCCACAATCCAGAGATGTTCAGTTTACTGTCATCCATCCATCCATTATCTATACACCGCTTAATCCTCATTAGGGTCGCGGGGGGCTGGAGCCTATCCCAGCCGACTTAGGGTGAAGGCAGGGGACACCCTGGACAGGTCGCCAGTCCATCGCAGGGCCACACTTAGAGACAGACAACCAAGCACACTCACATTCACACCTACGGACAATTTAGAATCACCAATTAACCTCAACATGTTTTTGGACTGTGTGGGAGGAAGCCGGAGAACCCGGAGAGAACCCACGCTGCACGGGGAGAACATGCAAACAGTTTATTGTCATGAAAGAGTAAATAACATGTACACATTTAAAAAGCTGCACTCAAAAAAAAAAAAAAGTGACTCAAACCAATTAATAAATGAGCAAAATCAATTTAGTAGTCGACAGTGATTTGATTAGTTGTTGCAGCTCTCGTGCACGATGTTGTGCGTGAGCATTGTGGTTGTTAAAGATCAGCTGCTAGTTGGTTTTAAAGCAGCAGTGCACAGTGTAGGGTAGTGTATTTTGTATGTTGGCTGTATTGGCACCCAATGTGCAGAAAGAGTTACAGCTTATTACTAAAGTGCCAAAGTACAATCCCACAGTATGCAACTGTCTGAATCTTGTTCTGTGTCTTCCAATTTGGATTCTTTGTCTTCTGTCAGTTACTAGTAGTTCCTTCTCACCAGTGTTATGATCAAACATCTGAACAAGAGCCTCACGTGAAGTCTAGCATTCGGTCGTTGTGACAACAGAATGAAATGAGGGCTTTGCTCCAACAATGATTTGTCTACGTGAGAGAGGTTGTGTGATTGAAGCAATGTTGTTACTGATTGCAAGAATGACAAGATTCACAAAGCTGGAGTTGTAATATATTGTGTGGAAGCTGTGGTTCCCATAAAATATTCCCAGGAAATGAAGGAAGAGTAGTAAGTTGGGTGTTTTTGCATATTTGGGGTCTGGGGATGGACGTCAGTTCGTTTGATGGATGGACATGTTCCTAAACTCCTGATTTGAAATAATTTACTCTTAATAATCTCACCCGTACATTTCATGTGGCCGACCCTGGAACGTGAAGAAAACAGAAGAACAAAATTTTAATACATTGAATGTAAAATGGTCAGTCTGGCAACCAGATGAAACGACAGTTACAGTTAAATTAGCCCAGTTAGACTGGGTGTATGTATGTTACAAAACAGTCACTGCTGTTGATTTCCAAAACAGACAGTTTGATGTGAGAAGAGCCACACTCCTCTCTCTGGCTCTTTAAAAAAAAAAAAAAGTCACTCAGCTATTTTTTGGCATTTCCCATGTGTCAGTGCAGCACCATTGATGTCTCCCTGGAGCGACTGTCTGAAAAATGTGCGCCGTTATCCCAGTTTTCAGATGATATTGCATCTCTTCCTCTTCACCCCCAGGCTCTTCATTGTGCCTCCCTGCTTGACCGTTCTATAAAAACTACATCAAATCTATGGGTCACAGCTGACCGTTGTGGTTCTGAGAGGCCATAACCAGGCCCTGTGTGACTGTTATTGTATTACTGTTGAAACGACACAACGCAAACCTTTTGTCTTGCTTCGTTCACGCTCGTGCCCACATTAGTCCAAATGAAAGTTAGAAAAAATGCTCTAAATTGGCCTCATATATAGCAGCACACTTACTTTGATTGCTTGTCTGTAATTTGTTTATTTGGCCTAAAATAATGGCTTTTTGTTCCCCCAACAGTTTTTGTACAATGTGACTCTTTCACACTAATCATCCCAAAATGCATTGCTACCTTGGTCCAGTGTTACGCTCATCATGGGGTATTTATGTGCTTCATCTACTGTATGTTCTAAACGACATATAGCGTCCATGTTATTCCAAAGATTCCAACTCCAAACCAGAATTTGATTTGCACTCTGACCACACAGGACATATCTCCTTGTTGCAGTTTAGTGATTCTATTTTATAGAAATAAATTCCTAGAAGTTGTTTTTTTTTCTCAACAGCTTCTGACTAAAGAAGTTTTGTTGTCATTTCTGGGTTTAGTACTGTTTCATCCAGACAGCCTGAAGACTCTGAGGACGTTAGAAACACCTTCAGAAAAGCAGCAAATGCTTTTAAGACCCTCAGTTTTTTTTCTTTCCTAAAGATCACAGGGGATTTAATGTGGGGGGAAAAGAACAGTCTTAGCTCCATTACTCGAAGGTTTACAATCACCCTGACTGAAATAATTTAGTCACTCTTTAAGCCAAAAAGCCAAACATTTGCTGGTTCCAGCTTAACTATGGGGGTTTGTTTTTGTAATATAATTTGTTATGTACCATTTCACCTTGAGCTCTGGGAAATTAAAATTGTATTATCTTTTTTTTTTTTTTTCGCAATTTGACATAGACAATTTCCACTGCCAATTTTTCCAGGTAATCAATAATGAAGATTCTCATTAGTTGCAGCTGCACTAGTCGAAATCTTCTGACTGTTATGTCAGAAGGAGACTCTTGTTCTGTCTGCTAAAAGATGAGTCACTGTGGGAGTGGGAGGAATCTCAGATTAACTGTATGCCAGTGTTGGACACGAGTACCGGAGAGAACAGAAAATTATCCGTTTCTTTCTATTCAAAATGAAACGTGAATGTTTGTGTGCATACAGACTGTAGTTAATGATCTACTGATGCTAAATACGTACGGTTGACCTGTGCAAAGATGTCAGATTTTCTTTCTCCCAACTAATTGCAGTCAATGAAATTTACTTTCTGTTGCTCGAATCATTTAAAATGCATTAAATACATTTTCCAGAAATGGCTAATCTCCACTGAAAACAAATTTGGAGAAGTGGCTCCGCAAGGATGCAACTAGACATAAACAAACTGTGCCACAGACGAGATATACTGCAGTTGCTTTCCACTCGGAGGCTGCCTGCATAGCGTAGAAGCTTCTGCCGGCAGCTGTGAAGCGGTGAGTGGGTAATCACGTTGTACTTGAGGTAAACCCCTGTGATTGGTCAGATGGTTGAACCGTGGATAGGAGCCACTTGATTTGATGCAGCAGGTGAGGGGCTCTCGACATCAAGCGTCACCCAATCAAGTGTAATTAATTGTGGATGCCAAAATTGTGATTGTGATTATTCTGGCTAACTGCGCAGCCCTCACTGTCCATCTCTTGTTTCAGATTTGATTGTGCAGGCCAAGTCCGGCACCGGAAAGACATGCGTGTTCTGCACCATAGCCCTGGACTCTCTGGTCCTGGAGAATCCTGCAACTCAGGTGAGTGGATTTACTCAAGTGGAACTCATGGTGATGAGCGGACATATAGAGAAATGTGTCTTTGCTATGCTAATTTCACTTTAGTTGTAATTACAGCAGAATCGTAACAAAAGTTGTATATCAAAGTTTAATCAAGTTCTTATCACTGTCTCTTAATCTGATGAGTTTAAGTTGGTAAGTGTCAAGAGTCTAAATGAAAAAGAAGGAATATTAATAAAGGAGAGATACGCCTGGTCATGTTGAACATTCTCGTGCACTGTAGTTTCATTAGCTGTCCGTCTCATTACTGAACTATCCAGCACCTGTCCATCCTTAATCCGCTCTCAATCAAGTGTAAGTAGTTGCTGATTCTTCAAAAACAACTCTTTCCCCTCCTCATCCTGCAGGTTCTGGTGTTGGCTCCTACACGCGAGATAGCAGTGCAGATCCACTCAGTGGTGATGGCCATAGGCTGTGCCATGGAGGGCCTGGAGTGCCATGTTTTCATTGGCGGCAGGCCCGTGAGCCAGGACAAAATCCATCTGAAGAAGTGTCACATAGCTGTGGGCTCACCTGGTAAGAGGCCAGAGGGATGTTTTCATATTGTAATCACCCTGCTGTTGTTTCTGTCTCCTAACAATGTTCCTGGTTATGCACTCAGGTCGCATCAAGCAGCTTATTGAGTTGGGCATGCTGTCAACCGCCAGCATCAGGCTGTTTGTTCTGGATGAGGCGGACAAGCTGCTGGAGGAGGGCAGCTTCCAGGAACAGATAAAGTAAGACGGACACAAACATCTTTAATCATATTTAATGAGTTGCATGTTATGGCAGCGGGCCGTTGTACGGCGCGCAGATTGTTTTTCAGGCTGGGTGTTTAGGCTGAAGCCCTCAATGGAGGACCTGTCATTAAAATTCAAGAATGATAGCTCAACAACTTGAATCTACATTTACAAACCCTTCTGTGCTGAAATTGCCTCGTCTCCTTGCTCCTCTTCAGCTGGATCTTCTCCTCGCTCCCTGTGAACAAACAGATGCTTGCACTCTCTGCCACTTACCCAGAATCCCTGGCTCAGCACCTTACCCGCTACATGAGGGAGCCCACCTTCGTCAGGCTCAATCCCAGTGACATGGGCCTGAAGGGTAGGACGCTTTTTAATGGTCATTTGGTTGCTTTCGTTGGTGTAGCAAAATCTAATTCAAGGGGCTAAAGCATCACTGTCAAGCAGGGCCCTAAAGGTACTTTCAGATATGACTAGTGCTATTCTGATAGATTCCAATATGATATCTATGTGTTTGAGTTATATTAAAAATAATGGAGTTTAATTTATTAATCATCTGAACTACATCTAGTTTCTTGTTTTTTGGGGTTTTTTTGTGCCTCTATCACATTTTTACTCACTGTGGTCCCATTCTTCACTGCAGTATCAAGTTCTGCACCTCTATGGAAACACCACAATCGTGGATATATGCTTTAACATAAAGATATTTTACTATTTACATTTTTTATTGGTTTTCATACTTGTCTCCTGTCTTCTCTGTGTAAGCATAGCTTGCAGTTCAGCTGACAGTCTCTCAAGTTGTGCCACATGACTGTTGGCTGTAGTGAATAGTGGCTTTTTTTTCGTTCTGCCAAAGAGCACAGAATTTATTTATTTATTTTTTACAATGTCAGATGACTGCAAATGGTTTATTGGTGGCAATTCTTTTTAAATGAGACTTGTAGAATCAAGTGATTTTGATGGAATATCCCAGTTTTTAGCTTAGGTTTGATTTTTTTTTTTTTTCCAGACAAAACGAAGGCCCCATTTAAACGTAGCAAAAATGGTGATACTTCAATGCGTCTGGGCCTTTGGTTTACACGTAAACGAAGCTACAAGTCACCGATAACGATCATATCTGAAAACTAGGTCCACAGTGGAGATTTGGAAAAAGTCCGTCTTTACGTTTGTATGTAGGAAAGAGGAGACGGAGTTTGACGTCACAGCATGCGACAAAAGCGTCATGTGTGTGCAACCCATGTTTACAGTTTGGCTACTGTGATAGAAATGAATATTTTCAAGTATTTTACTTCTTTGGCCTCTAACAACACATTTAGGAGTAGCTCCACTTCTCTGTTGGTCCAAACAAACGACCCTCGCACTACTATCGTTGAAGTAACATGAAGCAATTTGTGCCATTTGTTGTTGTGATTTTTCCAGGGTTCTGATTGGCTAGCATGGCTTTATGCTTCTCGTTACACTGCCCCCTATAGGTTTGGCGTGCTCACAGCGGGTTTGTGTAAACAAAGATTTTTTTGAAAACGATCTGGTGTGAACAATGTTATTTTTGAAAACGTAGATCTGTTTTTGTAAATACCCGGCTATGTGTAAACGTGGCCTCAAAGTTACACGATTAGTTCATGGAAAGTTGGAAATTGCATCATTCTTCCTGTTATCGATACATGATGATGGTTTCATTTTGGCATTTATAAAAAACATACCTTGCAAACCCACTGGTGGATTTTAAGGTTCAGAGTGTTTACTTACCAGAAGTGTATTTCACAAATTAGCTATCGACTTACTATGAAGACTTGACTCTGCACCACTAGTGGCTCAGTGGTGCTTGGCTGTTGTACTCTGCTACATGTGCTGCAGACAGTGCTGAAAGTATTGTTCTGCTGGGCAAACTATAATGACACCATTTATAAATTACCCCAACCATCTTTTTCTGAATTGTGTTCTGTTTTTATAAAAAGGTTTTCATATTTAAATACTGCTGCCCCAATGACAAGAGTCTCCCCATAATAAGGCAGGACAGATGAGAGAATCAAGATTTAGAACAAAATGTTTTGAGAGCTTATTTCCCGCTAAGAAGTTCTTGAGGATTTGAGGTGATGGGTGGTAGGCAGAGACTAACATAAGAGACCAGTACTAAAAACACTCTTCTCTTTGACAGGATCTCATTTAAACCTTGTTTACTTTGAAGCCTCCAACTTGTGTTTTTTTTTATATTTTACAAAATGACAGAAAGTGGTTTTATCTGAAGCTAAGAAAACAAACCTTGAACTTCACACACATCAGTGACTGAACACATCCCACCAGGAGCAAAAAAAAAAAAAAAGAGACGTTTTTGATGTCAGTTTAAATCGATGATCTTACGTATGTTGTCTTTGTGTTCCACCCTGCCAGGTCTGAAGCAGTATTACAAGCTGGTGCAGGCCCATCCGCTAGCTCACAAGGTCTTTGAGGAGAAGGTGCAGCACTTACTAGAGCTGTTCAGTAAAATCCCATTCAACCAAGCTCTCGTATTTTCCAACCTACACACAAGGTATCAGTTCATTTTAATGTTTATCCTCCTTCATAGGTGTTGTTGTCTTTAAGACCAAGAAAAACAGTATTTCAGTTGTGGATTTGATCTTTGCATGATGCTGAACTGATACAGAATACATTAGATATGGAGACTGATTATATTATATATATTTTCAGAAGTGACTTGTGACATCCTCCTGTGCTGATTCTTCCCACAGAGCTCAGCACCTGGCTGACATCCTGTCCTCCAAAGGCTTACCTGCTGTTTGTATCTCAGGTGAGAGGTCCTGCAAAAAAAAAAAACTGTGATATTTGTGTCATGTGTAGTAATGATGAGATAATTTGAGGAAATAAATTGATGGAAATGTAAATAATTTCTACTTACTTAAAAAGTTTTTCTTATTTATTTTATGTATTTCTAATTGCGAGTAAAGCATCATTTTGGAGTCAGGACACTTTTTGTTGTTTTTAACTTCACATAACCTTATTTCATAAACTGAATCATGAAATTATGAACAAATAGTTCCATATTTTACTTCCAATTTGAGACTGTGATGTAAAGATTAACAGACGGATTTAATAATGTTTATTATAAGGTGCCAGCTGTCAGCCAGCTAGCTTCGCACAAACATAGGAAATATGAACAAATAGGTTGCCTACAGCGGATAATGTGGATCTTTCCATCTTATACTCTGCCAAAAAAAACTAATGAGCATATTTTGCCAAACGGTGAAACTATGGTTTACAGATACACTTTTTAAAGTGATATCCAAGCAGTGACTGCTGTGAGTTAGTAAGTGAAAGAGCAAACAAACAGCCTTGCGTCGTTGACTGTCTCAGCAGAATTGATCTGATCAGATTTAATGAATTGGTGTTTGACGACATGTGCAGGTGGCCTGAGTCAGGACCAGAGACTGGAAGCGATGTCCAAACTGAAGCAGTACCAGTGCAGGGTGTTAATCTCCACCGATCTGGTGAGACGCACACACAACTTCCATATGACACCTTGCATCCTTGTTTTTATCCTTTAATAAATCTGCTGCTATGCCGGTGTTATCAGCTTCTGAGCAATAACATTTCCATTTTTTTTTTGCCATTCCTTCCTCTGTGTTAGACTTCCAGGGGTATAGATGCAGAGAAAGTCAACTTGGTGATAAACCTGGACGTGCCGCAGGATTGGGAAACCTACATGCACAGGATTGGACGAGCCGGGCGATTTGGTCAGTCCCCAGAGATGTTTCGTTATCATAGAAACCAGCAATTGGAGGCAACCAAAGCAGCGTGGCTTGATATGTTGCATTTTCATCCTGTCTTAGCGGGCTGCACGGTGGCTCGTTGGTTAGCACCGTCGCCTCACAGCTAGAAGATCCCCGGTTTGCATCCCGCTGAGGACGCCTGGGATCTTTCTGCATGGAGTTTGCATGTTCACATTCACACCTACGGACAATTTAGAATCACCAATTAACCTCAACATGTTTTTGAAATGTGTGGGAGGAAGCCAGAGAACCTGGAGAGAACCCACACTGCACGGGGAGAACATGCAAACTCCACGCAGAAAGATCCTGGGTGTCGCAAAACCGGCAACCTTCTTGCTGCGAGGCACCGATTGCTAACCACTGGTCCACCTTGCAGCCCTACTGTTAGAACCTCCTTTTATCATTTCCTGTTATTTTAATGGGTCCTCATCAAGATTGTGTTTTGTTTGTAGGCACTCAGGGGCTGGCTGTGACCTACTGTTGCCATGGAGAGGAGGAGAACAAGATGATGGCCATCGCTCAGAAGTGTGACCTCAGGTTGTCTGCGCTGCCATGTGAGTCCCGATCCCATGTCCGCATGCAGCAACTTTCCTGTTTGCAGCCTTTATTGTTAATTCGGAAGGTTAATTACAGTCTCATCTGTCCGCTGTCCTTTCAGCCACCATAGAGCCTGGGTTGATGGACGAGCCATGTGACTGGGATGTCTGCACTGAGGCCTCCACCCCCGGCCCCGTATCCCAGTTGTTCTCCAGAACAGAGAAGAAGAGGCGTACAAAGACCGAGGCCTCTCAGTCTCACTCTACTGGGGATCAAGCTGTAGAGCAAAGCGGTCAAAGAAAGCCAGAGCAGACCCATCCGGCCCCGAGGCAAAGAGCACGCGGTGAAGACGGTCGTAGAAAGATATCTTCAACAGAGGACGCTTTGCCGCACAGTCCCCCTCAGGCCATCCCGACTCGAAAAGAGCTGCAGGACGCTCTGCCGAAGATCCCTCCTCTCAGCTCGTTCAAGAATTGCAGGTCAAAGTTTATGACCTTCGAGGAGGCCGAGCAGGATTTCCATAACTTCATCACCACGGGGTTGGGGAGATCAGTGGAGATCATCAGGGAGTTCAGAGGCCGAGAGGACAGCGGCCCCGATGACCAGAATGACTATCAAGAGTCGGTCACGCTTACTGATGACGGAGCTCTAAATTTAAGACAAAATGGTCAACGGTGGAAATCTAACTTGTCATCTCCTCAGTTAATGTCTGGTTCTTCTAGCTCCGATAGGGAGGAGAACCAGGATGACGTGACGCCGGGAAGGCCAAATCACACCAAAGTAACTGAATACAGAGCGAAGCCTCAGACTGAAGCTAGACATACACCCGCTGTGCCCAAAGCAAAGGCAGGTTCCACTCAATTTAAAGCTTGTGCCTCTTCTGAACCCAGAACGTACGCCCGGATACCTTATGCAACAAGTGGGGGAGCGTCGTCTCATCCTGAGAGCAGGGAGTCTGTAGCGAGCATTAAATCGAACTGGCGAACCAATCAGACAGCCTCAGCAGAGACTCGGGGAGATGAATCACAAAAGATGAAAAAACAGATTGGGAAACGGAGCAGAAAGCTCTCAGAAAAGATGAAGACAGAACTAAAGAGGGAAAGGGATGAAGAAGATTACATTGAGAAAGAAGAGGAGGAGGAGGAGGAGGAGTGGAGTGCAGAAACTTACTGGAGAGCCTGCTACCGAGCCTGGAACGATTACTACACCTGCATGTCCCCTTTTCAAGAGCAGGGTTACCAAAGCTACTACAGCGCAGCGTACAACTGGATGGCAGCTTATCGTATGAACGCCGTCTACATGGAGGAACTCATGAAAGACTGACTTTTATGTCAAGCACTTCCAATCAGTGAAAACATATTCACTGATGAATTGTCTCGTCTGTCCTGGCAGAAATGATCCTCGTGGAAAATGTTTGCACCTTCGTCTAAAACATTGCACTTAAAGGTTTTGTGTACTTTTCAATAAATTCTAATAAATCACTTGATCAGTAGTGCATTTTAAATGTCGTTTCTGTTCACTCATATGTTATTTAACTACTTTATTGTTTGCAAATAGTCTTTCTGTGTACACAAGAGTATAGGCCACACACTTAGAGCCATGAGTCCAGTCTGATGTATAGAGAAAGATCAGACTGTACCATGTACTTTATGTAATTTCTTCAGCAGGGCACGCCAAGGTCAGGCTCTACATGCTCCTGATTACAGTCTAATCAAGCTGCCCACCACCCACCCAATCAGCACCGGGCAGCACAAAAGACAAACACCCTTGGAAACAATTAATCAAAACTAGGGGCCCCCACTTCAGCTCCATTTTTTTTTTCTCCATCTGTAGCATTTATGTTGTTAAATCATGCAGCCAAAGGTTCCCTGTGCTGCAGGAGCACTGACCAGGACGCATTCATTAGAGGATGCAGATGACATTATGGATGCTCACACTTTGTGGAACGGCACAACTGGGCGCAACGACACCGACATGGACACTGCGTTCCTCATATTCAACTGCACAGTCCTCACCTTGTCCCTAGCGCTGGGATTACCCGGGAACCTGTGGGTCTGCTGGGTCGTGTTCAGAACAAAGAGTCTGCAGAACTGTAACAACGCCCTGCTGGTCAGCTTGGCCGCCAGCGACCTCCTCAAGTGCTCCGTGGACACTCCGCTGCTGCTCTTCTCCTTCCTGTGCCAGGGGAAGGACGGCCAGGTGTCCGTGTGCGCCCTGCAGCAGTTCACCTACTCGCTGTGCAGCTGCGTCCAGCTGCTCACTCTGGTCAGCATCAGCGTGGAGCGCTTCCAAGCCATCGCTTTCCCCTTTCAAACCGAGAGGAGGAAAACCAGAGTCCGGCTCTGGATCGCGTCCATCTGGGCGTGCGGCCTCATCTTGGCTGTAATCTCTCTGACGCTCTCCAAAAAGGCGCTTTTCTACATGCTCTGCCGGCCGCACGTCGGGGGCCGCGGCCACCTGCGCCCCGCGGATCCGTTCGGCCCCTACGTGCTGGTGCCGGTGTGGGGGCTCTCCCTGACCGTGATCGTCGTCCACTACGTGCGAATCTTCAAGTTGGTGAGGCAGCACCGGAAGAAAGTGTTCAACCGCGGGGTCCAGCTGAGGCCCACGGTGGCGGAGCACGTGTGGGGCTGGCTGAGCGTCCCGGCTTCAGCGCAGCGGGGCTCCTGCAGGTCTCTGCCCCGCAGCCCGCTGCCGCTCCGCCGGACCACGCTCCTGGTGGCCGAGGCAGGCGCTCCGTGTGCCGGGGCCGCCGCGGCGAGACCCCCAGAGATCGTGGGGGCGGTCTGCCTCCTGACACCCGGAGCCAGGGAGCGAGGCAAGAAGCAGATGGAGGGGAAGCTGGCCCAGCGCTTTGGGTACATTATCATCGCGTTCGCGCTCTTCTGGGCGCCCATGGTGGTCATTTTGCTCATGAACGTCATCTCATGGCCGGACAGAGTGAGTGTTGTTGTTCACACAATATGCAAACCACGCACAACTCTACAATACATACAAGTTGTAGAGATTTCTAATCTGAGCTCTGTGAATTAAAAAACAAAACAAACAAACAAAAAAAAACACCTCTCCAAAGAAAACTTCACTTCACAGCCAAACACAAAGCCCGAGGAGTGTTTAATCACAATTTAGCAAACGGATTAAGCAATTTATGAAGAAAAATCCTTCCATTTGCTGTAAATGGTTTCTACTATTTATTTTTCGAATATTTAATCTTTTTGGGTTTGGGCAACATAAAGATGCCACCTTGGACTCCTGGAAACTGATTCACTATTTTCAGTTAGGGATGCACGATATATCGGCGACCACATCAGTATCGGCCGATTTTTCCCCATATTTCAGTATCAGTCTGATGAACTAATGAAGCTGTCTGACATTAGCATCTCTACATTTGATATTGCTGCTATTTAACAGATGGTTTTACTTAAATGATGCTGGACTTGAACATTAACTATGTTTAAATATAAGAATGGGCTTCTTTTGAATAGTTTTCACATTCTCATAGTGCTTACTTATACTCATTTTTCAGTGTGAACAAAAATTGAACATCGATAATATCGGTTATCGCGATATCAGAAATCTTAATATCGGATATCGGTATCAGCCAGAAATTTTAATATCATGCGTCACTATTTTCAGCCTCCCCCCCAAACTCATCAATTAGTCCAAAAAAATGAAACATCAGAATCATTAATTGCAGCACAGCATTGCCTGTCACTAATCTGCGTCCTCTCCTGCAGTTGCTGATGGAGCTGGAGACATCAGCGGTGGTTCTGACCTGCGTACAGGCTGCGGTGGATCCCCTCATTTATACCTTCGTCACCAGGCAGTTTCGAACCGAACTCAGCAAGATCCTCTCCTCCCTCCCAGGGTGTCCCCTCAAACTGAGAGCCTGAAGGGTTTAGCGCTCGGATATATAAACGTGTGTCACAAAAGAGTTTGGAAGTGAAACTACCCCCGGAGCTAAATATATGTACGAGCCACTACCTTGTGTTTACGAGTGATTACAAGGCGGCGGAAGGGGAAGAAGAGAGCCTCACAGATTGTGTATTTGTGGCAGATATAGATGTTTTATCAGGCGTTTCACAGTCGGGACACAAGACAAGGTCATAAATAATATCCAACACCTGACAAGATACGCACAGCAGTAGTCTCAACAACGACAGGTGGCATAGGAGGGCAAAGCAAAGAGTGAGAGGAAAGAAAACTGACTGAGCCCAGAAAAAAGACAATCAAAGGAGAGTACATAACAGAGAAAAGAGAGAGAGAGACAAACACAACCACAGACCTGTTTTTGCTGTTTGTAAATAAAAAAAAAATGCCATCCTTTGACACTTTGAGCAGGAATATATGCTTACAGTATATTTCAAACCGTGTCATTTTTAAAGTGCAGCTTGACAGAAAACAACCTGTTTTTGAAAAACAGGGAAGCAGGAAATTAATCACGTTTAATCACTGTCCTCAGCAACAAAATACAGGGAGCCTCACCTCTGCCGATACCCACGTCACGCTCTTCATGTAGACTTCAATAGATTCTAAATGTCGGACTTTATGCTGTAAATATGAAGTCAGTGTCTTTAACCCCACTTTTAAAAAATACACTTAAAAAGCTCTGTCTGTCTGTCTGTGCTTGTTTTCTTCTTCTTCTTCTTTTTTTTTTACTCCATGTAAATTTGAGCACAGTTTGACTAAACACGAATACTGGATCTAGGCAGTTGTTGTCACTGTGTACAGTACTAAATTAGCAGCAACAGTACTAGATCACTACTAGGAATATCAGAGGTAAAACACATCCTGCTCCAACTCTGTAGAATAGTTTTGGCTGTGTTCGGGTTGGGACTAGCCTCAGGATCAGAGTAGAAGTAAAGTCCAACAGACCCTTGGATGTTATGTAGTGGTGCACTGATATGGTACCAATATGCCGTAGATTCCACCTGTTGCCTGATGTAATGATATGTCTTTTTTTTTTTCTTCTCTCTCTCTCTAAATCTTAGTACAAATACATATGTAAAACTGGTTAAGCTTTTTAAGATGTCTCCATCTCAAGTTAATTAAATACATATTTTTAACTGACCATGATACATTTGCTGCTAGTGTAACAGTTTTAAATAGTCTACTTCTACAGGAAAAAACACATCAGCTACATGTGGGCAGACGTAATATTAGACCAGTTCCAGTATTGCTTTTTGAAATATGCTGTTGGCTGAAACTGGTGCAGCTCTAGCCCAGTCTGTGTGCTCTTGATCACCATTTTTGTTTCATCTACTTGGAGCAGAAGTGGGCGGTTAGTCTCCTACGACTGAGGCTGCTCTTCTGTGTTTTGGTGGAACTCCAGCAGTATCACCCACCTAAAGACAGACCTAACTGTCTCTGTGGCTGCTGAACCCAAAAACGACATTCGAAGATGAAAAAAAAAAGCCAACAGAGCAGCATCGGCTCGGAGGTTAGCAGAGTTAAAAGGTCCTCGTCCATAGTTGAAAAGGTCAACTTTGATGGGATATGATGAGAAGTAATACTAAAGATATATATATATATATTTATGTATATATATATATATATTGGTCTGGGAGTCGAGAGAACACATGGAACAGCACATTTTTGGTGATCTGTGGATGGTTCATCCAGCGTCCTCCGTGTCTCTGTGGTCACTGGTACAACAGACCTTCCCTGCTTGAAATTCTCCAGAAGATAAAGTAAGTAAAATCCTTTTGAAACACCAAGGAGGACAAAAAGTACAAACACCAAGTTTCCTAACCACATAGAGTACACATACTCAACAACTTCTGAAAAATGCCCGCTGAGTTTGGGGAAGAAAAAACGTTGACAGCTATAAAGACTACTGAAAGCATACTGTTGTTCACACAGGAGGTAGGGAATACAACAGGACAACAACGAGAGAGAGAAAAATGCAGAGAGAGGAGAGAAGAGACAGAGTGAGGGAAAGAGAGAGAGAGAACGAGAGGACAGCTTCACTGGTTCTGCCAAACGATGGTCAAATATTACAAAATATTCTATTAACAATATTCACAAAGATCCTGGGCTCGGGACAGATTTGTGTCAGAAATTCTCAGCGAATGTTTTGTGCTTTTAATTGTGGTGGTTTTGAATTTCAAAATGGGTTATTTTATTTGTATTTTTTTTTGGTTTGTTTTTTTTTTTCCTTTTTTTTTGTTTTTTTTTTGTATTTTGTATTTTTTTGGTTTCTTTGTAAGAGAAATTGAGTTATTTGAGGTCCGTCGGGCTGTAAGAGCCAAAAGGGAAAAGAACAGGGAGAAATTCAGAAAACTATAAAAACAAGTAAATCTCTTTTTACTCCAGCAAAAACAGGCACATATTGTGTAAAAGCCTTGTAGCTGAGAATTTTGGACAGAAATATGTGCAAAGAACCCTTCAGAGTGGCAGCTAGTCAAATATACCGTATACTGAGCCATAGAGACTTCCAGAAGAATTGAAACACGAGTTTTCAATCGACTGAGAGAAACGCACACAGACACACACACGCGCTCGCACACACACACACACACCTCCTATCGGAAACGTCACAACTCCTCTATCTAGCAAAAATTCACATGCACTCATTCACAAATACGAAACTCGTTGGTAACGCCGTCACAGACACCTACCGCATTTCAGCTTTTTTTTTTCTTTTTTTTTTAAAAGAGTTTTTTACTCACGTGGAATAATATTGGACCTGAAACAGAATGGTGGCATATTTATCTATCAACAGGTAAGTGGACCAAAAATGACACAAAAGGATGAATCATTTTGAGGGGGGGGAAAAAAAAAAAAAAAAGAGTTCGATTATGTATTTGTTTTTTTTCTTTCCCTTTGCGTTTCCCGCCTGTTCCCTTATATCTCCTGCTAAAAAAAAAAAAAGAAAAGAAAAATCAAACGGAAGCATAAATCATAAAAAAGGTGCATTGTGCACAGTGACACATGACTTACTCTGGGAACTCACCTCTGACACTTGGGTGGCACACACTCACTCGCCTCCTTGTCTAAAATAGCTCCTTACACGTCTTCCCTATTGTTTCACTCACACGCACACACATGTATGCCAACCGCTAACATGAAGTTACTGTATCTAAAAGCCATCCTCCGTTTGTACAGGGAGTCCATGTCTTTACAGTACATGACCAGCAGAGGGCAGGCTCCACCAGGGCCAGGCTAGGACTCCGAACGCCTTCCTCCTCCTCCATCATTCTCAGTCCTCCTCTGTCCCTCAGTCTGTCTTGATGAGACTTTATCTGTCTTTCCGCGCCCTGCACTCTAGTTTTCACAGTGCGGACACCTTCACGACATTTTGGTGGGTGGGGCCTGCGGGCAGATGAGCAGCGTCGCCCTCGGGGGTCGTCACCGGTGGTGTGGGAATGCTGATGATTGCTGTGGTGATCTGGCTGCTCTGGCAGTTCAGAGGTGCTGGCTCATCTACGCGCATGTTCAGACTGGAGCGGCTGCAGGAATAAATGAAGGAAGAAAGTCAAGGATTAGGGTAATCCTGGGGAAATATTTCACTCAAAGACAGAACAGAGCTTCAGGGGAGATGGGTTTTGTGAAGGTTAGAGTCCCAGATCGACTGTGGCTGAAGAAAAGTTAATGAGAAATCCTCCTCTCTCCTTTGAGGTGCCTTTAAAAACGATAGTTGTGCCCTTAGACCCCTTTCAAAGTGAACAAACCCTGGAAAATCCTGTGTTCAAATGAAATATCCGTTAGTGCAAATTGGTCAACAATCCCCAAGGTTTTAAAATTCTTTTTTTTTTTTTTTAAAGCTCCACCAAACTATAATTAGACGAAAGGAGAATCAACAGGTAGAAATTAAACGTTCACAGTGCAGCACAAAGACAGACTCCTTATCGTGTTAACAAAGAGCCAACACTCATCTTTGCAGATCTACACGGCTTTCAGCTGCTCGTGAAATGGTTGCAGGCTTCTTTAGTACACAACATTAAGTCAGAATAATCAGTGGATGGTGGACAAACTTGAGCTCACAAAATTCACAAAACAATGTGTTTCAGCCACAAGTTTGTGGAGCAAACCAAATGAAAAAAGGTGCATAAATATTCAACACACATTTGCCAGGTGGACAGAAAAACAACTCCACTGGGAACCTCATGTCGCTGTGTGTTTTCTGAAATCTGGAAATGATCGTGAACATGCACAGGGCACGCTGGGATAGGGTTGATCAGAGTCACTTTGTTTCCCATTTACATCCAGGACTGCGTATTAATACACATCACGGACAGCTAGCGGACTGATCACTGCATTTGGCAGAGAGTGTTTTGGATAAGGATCGCACACTCCATCTTTAATTATAAGCAATTGTAAAGCAGCCAATGTATCGTGGGTGTCTTCCTGTAAGTTAATTCTTAAGTCTGACTGGCCAAAAGTTGTCAAATAATACAACCTAAATGTCTCTCAATGAAGGCCTCAATGTGGACAAAATTCCCTTTGTCAGAATCACAGATGACTAAATGTTATGGGGACTACGTGAGAGTAAATTAGCACCTCGTTGTCAGTTGTCGTTAGTAACATGGTGGGTAATCAGGCTAATGGTAGTGGATGGTTGAAAGTTGTTAATTGCTAACCATTAGCCCGAACAGTGAATCTGGTTAGAAGGTACTTTCTAAGATGTTCCCCTGCCAGAACAGATTATAAAAGCACACTGCCACAGGCGAGAACATTGTATGAAAAAAAATGTAGTCAGTGAATGATAACTATATTTTCCTCACTGGTTTCCGAACATGGCAATCAAGAAGTTTGGATAAAACGAGCATCTTCTATTAAAAAATTACATTTGTGTTTGCCATGCTTTCATTTTCAGATGGGAAAACATATTTATGACGTAACCTTGACCTGATTTTATGAGGTAAGATCCCAGATTGTACAATATAAAGTACAATATCTCAATATAGACTATTTTCTTTAACCCATCACCACCGTGGTACACAATCTTTTTGCCTTTGATAATCTTGATCTTACCTGGTGCTGAGGGGCTGGATGTGGATGGTACTGAGCTCCTGCAAGCCTTGTTGGTGTGTGTGCGTGTGTGTCAAAGGCTGCATGTGTGCTGGGGCACTGGCATTCGGTAAAGGGGTGTGGTGCTTCTTGCTCCGGCGGGTGCAGCATGTCCCGGTCACACCGTCCTGGCTGGACAGGGAGGGGCTTCGAGAGGGGTAATTCTGCAGCCCTGCCTCCAGGTAGCTCTGCTGGTAATACTGCTCATCCACAAACTCATGGTTCTACAAACAAAAGACAATGCAAAGGAAGTAAGACGGAGTGAGAGAGTCATAAAAAAGACGTGACATTTACAGCATCTATATTTATGACCATGTACTGTATATGGTTTGTTATATCCTGTCATTTTCTGCTTCTTCCCCGGGTCAATAACTCCTCTCAGAATGTGTGATTATTTTTTATATAGGTGTGCATGGCACTGTGTGTGTGTGCATGTCTACATTTCAGTGTATTGGAGCCAGGTTCAGAATAATTTCTACTTCCTTAAAGCAGATATAATCAATATTTCTATATTAACAATATATCACACAACCAGTTGTACGTGAAAGGAATCGCTCAGAGCGATGAATTCACACAGAATTATCACTGCAGTTCCTGCCAGTGCTACAGAGCTTTGTGCAGACCTTGAGTTCAATGTTGTAGCTGTGGAAACTTTACTGTTCTGGTTCACGCTCACTGCTCTCATCAGCATTGTTTTCAGCCAAAGCATGCAGCAGTTTGCATACAGCAGACAGACTAATTTAGCAGTTGAAAGGAAGTTAAAGTGAGCGTTTAGAAGCCTAAAAGAATTTCCCTCAAGAGTTGGTGGAGAGCAAAATAGTGCAAATACAACTTTAAGTGAATTAATGTTGCCCTTCTGTGTAAATGTGTAAATTGGCCACTATTTGCTGGTGTTGGCCAGACTGCATCACCTTCAAAAGGCAACAATACGTCAGTGTCGTCTTCCCGGCTTTTTGCAGCTCCCCTTGAGTGTCCCAAACATCCTTCACGTGGTCCGTTTTATGTAGGATGAATAATGAGAGTTTGGGTGCGTGTGCACTCGCCCATGATTTCATTTGCCATGCTCTGAGTTGTGCTCGGCTGAGACAGACAGTGTGTCTGTATCGCATGCGGGCAGGCAAGCGTGTATCATAAGGGAAATGCAGTGTACTGGACATCACGGTAGAGCGAGCAGTACTTGTGCATGGACATAAAAATACTGTAGATCTATACACATTATGCCCCAGCTATTTTCACCTAATGAGCCACAGCTACAAAAAGGTCTGTTGAGGACTGCGCAATTTTGGCTTCTATGTTGATATTGAATTGCAATTTTAGAATCTAATCGATTGATTTTTTTTCTGTGATTGAGGAAAAACAAACATTCTAACAGATAAAAAGCTGGAGCGTGTGCATACTCACGGTGGTTTTCTCCAGACAGTGCAGCAGGTGGTGGTGCTGGCTCTCTAATAGAGAGGTAGACTTGCTTAAACGTTGCTCATCCTCAGTGGAACTCTGCAACACACACACACACAAAGACACAAATACACACCCACAAAATGAATACTACGCAACATTCTCTTTTCGGAAGACACTAATCAGATGTTAGAGGTGCGCGGCCAACTGCTGTCTCAGTACCTGATCTGAAAGGTTCATCTTGTATGGAAGTTGCTTGAATTGGAGAAGGAGACAAAAGGAACAACAGACATGGGGTTTTACTAGTGTTCATAGGTCAGCACTGAAAACAGGCAGCCGTCAGGGCTGCAGTAATGCCAGTCAGACACGGAGGACATTACTATTCTGACCCTGAGAGGGATGTCTGCTAACATCAGTGGAGCCGGTGCATTGATCTGTGCCAGAAGGGAGACTTTTAGCACAACTCCCGTCTTAATAGATATACAGTATATACAATTCATATAAAAATTTCCATCGTGACATTTTGCCTCCATCTCTGTTATTGCAAAGGCTTGCTAGAGGCAACTCGTTAATGACTTGTTTTCCATATTCCCTATTTTTTTTTCTGCTGTGGCCTGTTTATGTGTTTGTTTGTTTGTGTGTGTGTATCTTTCCGTGAACAAGTGGGTGCTATTTCAAGTTCTGTGGTGGTTCGGATACAAAACTCATTTATAGGCAGTGGGGAGGTGAGTCAGACAATAAGTGGACTATCGACTGCTGAGGAGGCTCACAGATCCTCTAACAAAGTAAAGGAAGCTGCAAAAATATCTAAAATAGCGTTTGATTGTCAATACACCGCAGTTCATTTGCTTCTTTTTTCCCTATTTATATTGTTTTATTAGTTCAGTAAATTATTCTGCTGTCACACCTTGAGAGGGAGTTGAGGTTTGTAGAAAAACATTTCTTTTGTGTAAAAAAACCGAGATCACATTAGAAACACAAACCATTATAGGCTTTTGTTTTTTGGCTTTGTGTGAACTATTTCTACGGCAAAATTTGAAATAGCCTCTTACTAAATTTGTCCAATGATTTGGAGCTTGCATATTTCTGTGTATCTAACATCTAAGTGGGATGTTTTGGAAGAGTTAGTGCCCAGAAAACACAGATTACTTTGCATTATTGGAAAAAAAAATTCTACATAATCGCTTTAACTTGAGCCCGGAACGATGTCTCTTCAAGTATACCGCAGAATGCCATCATTGCTCTCGTCAGAATTACGGCCGTGTTTCACATATAGACTTTCAATGGGTTGCATCAGTCTTTCCCAGCAGAATCTGTGGTTGAGCTGTTTATAAAAAAAAAAACCAAAAAAAAAACAAAGCCAGAAAGTACTGCCCTTATCCTGCATGCTCCACAGCACCGCCGAGAGGCAAGTGAAATGCCATGTTTGGAAGATTTGTAGTAGCAATTTTCTGTTTGTTAAGCGGGTGGCGGGTGTTGTAAGCAGAGACTTCTTTGCTGAGAGGGTAAATTCCTGCTCTGATGACTCGGTTTTCTCGCAGACAGGACTGCTCACCTGTGTTCGTGCTGCTTATCTCTACCTAACGCAGCAGTAAAACACAGGTGTTTAGGTTGAGTTATTTCTGTCCCTCTCTATACATGCCACTGCGAGCCCATATCGGCAGTCTGTCTGGAGGCGGCTATGGCTCACCACCCAGGTGGCCGCCATACTGCAGAGTGGAAACAGCTTGATCTGCAGAGTGACAAAACACGCTGTGTCGCTCTGCATGGCGCTGTTCATATTGTTGGTAAATAGCTGCCTCACAATTAAACCTACGTCTGACAGCAATTATCATTTTACTCAGCTCGCATGTGTTTTCAAACACTCGCCCCTAAGCTGTCGCCTTTGGACATCGGCAGACTACCAGCATGTTGCTCTTTTTAAGTCCAACATGGTCAAAATGAATGTTATACAACATAAAAGATAGATTATTATTCTGAGAAGCGAGCACAGGTGAATGTCTCATGAATTTTAAAACGGTTGCATCTATGAAAAGAAAGGGGAAAAGTCTTACTACTGATAACGCTGAACCTAATTAGTTTTAAGCTGAAGTTGCACAATATGGAAAAGGGAAGAAAACATTTGGATGTTATCAGATATTTTAATTATGTGTTTTTGTGCTGGTGATTAACTTTAAAATTGGACATGGTGGTCTTCATGGAGCAGTGCACACTCTGCAATGAATATAATCTTAAATAAAACAAAAACGATTAGCACACGGAGCACTGTAAGCAATCCAGAGAGATGTTCTGCTTGTCCTCACAGACTGTTTCAGCTGCTCATCGCTGATAGATGAAATACTTGGCCAGGTCATGGTTTTCACTTTTTTTTTTGCTTCTTTAGATCTCTTGTGTGATTTTGGCAGTGTGCTTTGGATCATTACCACGCTGAAATATTCCTCTCCTTCAAAGCTTCTAGTCTGTTGGACTCATGTTGCCAGCCAGTATATCTGTATATCCACAGGTATAATTTATAAATGTCTTTTTCCACTCATGCAGCCACACATCCACACACTTTGAACACTGTGCTAGACTGTCGGGATTATGCATTCACTGTGGTAGTCCTGGCCAGGTTCATGGCAAAAAAATCCCCTTGGTCTCATCCGACCAAAGAATCATCAGCTTCTTTTCATGTTATTTAATTAATTTTGTATAATTTTGCAGTTTGGTGCCAAAAAGCAAGCCAGAATTGTTTTCCTATTTTAGATTTTGTCCTTAGAGCTGGAGCTGTCACAGACTCTCCACTGATAATGCCTGTATTTATAATAAAGTCTTCCTCAAGTATTTGTTTTTGACTGTTCACACAAGAAAATCCTCCATTTGTCAACTTAGTAAAAAATGTAATTATTAAGAGGTGACACAATTTTAAATCATTTGACTTTTAAGTGATATCACGCAGTGGCGTATACACTTCTGTTGTATACTACACATTACTAAAGACACCTTGGCAGCTCGTTGTCTTAGTGTATTGTTTTTTTTAAGGCATTCATATAAATTTGATGCATATTTCACTCATAGCTTGTGTGTTGCTGGTGCCATTTTGATTTTGTCCGCACCATTGCTACTGAAGAGCGATAAAGCAATAGAGACACACAGAGAGTGAGTGAGAGGGTGGAGGAAGCACTTGTTTTCGTGCTGTGTCAGCCCCGGGCCGCTATAGTGCTTGTGAACCGCAACATTTTTGGTGAAGCAAGGAACATCCTTGAGTTGTGTTTACTTTTCTTGCTGCATTGCCTGAAGCCTGTTCCTCAGCTGGGCAGCTGGGTTCAGAGATGCTCACATTATAAGTGCCGCTTATCAAACAAGATTGCAGTGAGCTGCACTGATGGGATGTTGGGATAATTAAAGGACAGACAAGCAAGGCCTGCACCTAACAACAGAGTTACCACAGAGGTCAGTCTCCTTGTGTCATCATTAAAAATACTAAAAAAAAAAAATACCACAACAGTAATTGTGTCCTGTGGGGTTTGGTATTCTGTGACCTGATCGTAACATTGTGCATTGCGGTGTCTGTGCGTCTGAGACAGGTCTTACCGTGAGCTCTAGAGCTTCGTTGAACAGGCCGTTGCGCTTGCTGTGGAGGAAGGCGTTGGAGCTTCCAGTCTTGGATATTCGTATCCTGGCCAAGCGGGCTTTCTGCAAAGACCAAAGAAACCACCTGTTAGCAAGTGCTTACACCACATCCTATGTCAGAGCGACTGCGGATCATCCTGACATCCCACTGATTTGAGCTACAGCACTTTTGCATGCTTGATATTTTAGTTGTGATCTTATAGATCAAATCAAACATGGGCTACTTAAGCATTCACTCTGATCTCCGGTGATAAATTCACTCTGATCTCCAGTGATACTTATGAATGATTTATGGTGACTACACGATAACACATTCCTTGGGTTTAAAATCACTTAGAGTGGCAGTTAGGAGTAGATCAGGTAAATCCTGTATGAATTAAGCAGCTAAACGTCACTCTGTATTTGAAGCACGGAATTCACTTAATTCGGCCCGTTTCTGTGCTGCTATGTTCGCAGTTTTGTCTGGCAAAATAAATCAAGTATGTGTCTATTCCCATATTGCTCTGCTTCTTTACTCCTGAGCCACTATGTTAGTGTTGGCTCATATGCATCCTTAGTCATCAAACCCAGTACATCACGATTACAGTACAGTTCAGAGTCTCTTTTTTCCTCTCTTTTTCCCCCTCATGCTGTCAAACATCTTGTACGTGAGGCAGTCAGCAGCAGAGATGATGATGAAGAAGAAAAGGCAACAAGGAGGAACAGATACACTCTGGTCCTTGGAGTGCTTTTCTTTTTTTTTAAATAAGTAGCTTTGACACAGTGGAATGTACGGAAACATTCTTACTACACTGCACGTACTGAATGTGTGTGAAAACAAGTCTGAGTGCACATTAGTTTCGATACACAGGTCTATGTAAAAACGTAGGTCTCAATAAATCTCTCAGTTACCAGGACAACTGCTTTTAAAGGATAGTGTAATCCGAGTCACTCACTTCTCAAAGACCTGCCATTTTCCCATCAAAGTCAAGAGTTGGGTGTCAAGCTCGGCGCAGCTACAAAGTGTGTGTGTGTGTGTGTGTTTTGTCGTTGCTTTCCTCTCTGCATTTTAAAACTGAATGATGGATTCATTGAAGAGAAACTGGTGGAGGAATAATGTGAGCTGTGTAGACGATGAGCAGACGGAGAGCTCGTTCAGTCGGGGCCTCATTCACCACTGAAGGTGGAGGAGGAGGAGGAGGAGGGGGGTTAATTCAGTGCGCGGATGTATGTTTGCTTATCTCCATGTGCTTATGCATGCACGCCTCGTCTTCATAGGCAAATTTCCATACATATTCATGCAAACCATATACTGTGGAGCACCAGCAGGAATACCTGGCTCAGTAAGAGTATGGTAATGAATGGTAATTCAACCTCGTCCCCCCACTTGAGCTTCATTTAAAACACGGTAATGTTTGTTGACCTGCGCATAGCTCATGCTGTGATTTAGTAATCTAAGGTGAGGCAGGGGAGATAAACAAGAGCGCACATATAAACACAGGCGCAAAGCAACCAATCTTCACTACAGCATCTATAGCACAACTCCCTTTAAATTGTATCATTATCAGTATCATTATCTTTTTGTCGCCCTCCTTCTTGCTCTCCTTGACAAGTTCTCCTCGCTCTCTTTTGCGCCCTCACACTCTTATGTACATTTGTGCTGGCACAGCATTCCCACAGGCCTGCGGGATAACCCTTCTCCATGTTCCGGCGTTGTGCTCAGCCAATGGGATCGTCTCTCTGGGGCTCACCATGCAAACAGGAGCCCACCAACGTGGCAGTGGTTGCCAGGCAGCGTGGAGGTAATGGAGGGGATGTTAAGAAGACGTCCTGCTAGATTGAATCTACTTCTGCAGTTCTCTGATAGATTCCCAGGGCCTCTGGGACCAGGGCACTTGTGTCGAAGTCCCATCTGTGTTTTCAGGCAGAGCCACGGCACGACAGATTGAGCATGAATTGCTGCTGAAGCATCACTGAGAGCACGGAAGAGAGTCAGGAAACCATGGGCGGAGGGATTTCATTAACACCTACGTATATGCAGATCGCCCTGTGGAAGGCTAAATGGGCCAAAATATAGTGTACCTGCGTTGCATTCTTCTACACAGAGATAACCACACTTTAGGTCACACACATGGAGAACACAGAATAACAACTGAGGTGCTCAGCTCCATTACAAAAGACAAATAAGCAATTTTCTCAGTACTGCAACAGTAGTTTCATTCACACAGATGATCCTGCAAGCTGCCTTGGAAGCAGATGATTAAGCATGTGGTATTTGTTACGAAATTAAAATATATAACTTTTGATGTCAAAATTGTTGTTCTAAAGTACTGTACATTCGAATACTAGGTCCCTCACTGCTATTTTAAAACTCAGCATTCCCCTGGTAAACAAATGAGGGTCTAATTACATAATACATGGGGGAGAGTCTGTCCCATAAAAACATTACTGCATTGTTAGAGTCCCGCTGAAATCACATTTCGCTGTCCTTTTGCAGTCACAAATAATTCAGTGTGTGCATGTGTTGTCAGATTTTTGAGGAAATATCAGAAGTAATTATTTTCTTCTTTATTGGCTGGAGGGCCATGTCAGTGTCTATATGTGACTGACATCAGCTGGTAGGCTGTGCACCAGCTGGGGAATGAGAAACAAAGTAAATTAAAGCCGCAAGCGGCGATGGACGGGTCCTCGCCCTACACTTGTCGGCCTTCGCGCACGGCGGGACTGTGATCCGGCATGTCGAGT